>NC_051157.2:143183973-143260956 GCF_013339745.2 Dermacentor silvarum
AGCCAGAAGTGGTGCTCCCGACATCTAACCTGTAGGTGAATGCTACCGCCACTGAGTCCCCGCAGCAGGTAACCTGTAGAGCTCTCTCCATACCTGGGTCGCCTCTGCCTCTCATATTCAACGCAAAGAAGAAACAGACAGATAAGCCAACTTGCAAATGAAAAAAGGTTCAATCATGTCACGCAGAGTATGCCAGTGTCAGAGGTGGACACCTTAGTTTTTGGATTCCCTTGCTCTACTTCGAATTTTTGTGCTCCTCTATCCCTAGCCCATAATAAGACTCGGCCAAATTCAACTTTTTCTAAGGAGTGCACGCTGCCTAAGCACATCGACCGTAGTGAGTAATAAAATATCATAAAACTTTATTTTTTCTTTGTTTGAGCAATAGAACTCTGAACTAGCGGAAGCTAATGGCTGGATAAAATAATTCATAGTTTCGCCTGAAAGGCAAAGCATTGGCAGCAACAGCAGACTGTTAGAATATATATAACACAAAGCAAAGGTCATAGCTTTATGGGCAGTATTAAGCGTATTCGTTAATTAGAACACGCTTAATTCAAACTTCTGGTTTATTCTAACTGACGCTGTGGTCCCGTCCAAGCTATGTGTATTCCAATGGACGAAAACACTTGGTAATTCAAACGCGCAAGCACTTGCAAAGGTTAATTCGAACATACTGCGCACCGACAATGCTCTCAGCAGCGCGCCAAATCAACTGCCTCCGACCAGCATTGCTCTGACCCCGCTACAGAGGACAAGCTTAGGAGAGACCCCTCAACGCCTCGTGCAACGCAAAAAAATTCTCAGTTTCTCCCGAAAGGCGAAGCATCGATTACGATACCAAAGCAGCGCGCATGCACAGTCGCACGGCCGTCTCTCGCTTCAACGCGAACGAAACGTCAAAAGCACGGCACATATGAAACTACCGGCACTAGTTGCACTTTGTTCACATCGCAGATCGTTTTGAAGATGAGGCCCGCACGGGCGCGCACTTTCCGTACGTCGCAGATCGCTTTCACGGTACAGCACCCACACAGCCGCCACCAGAGTAAACCCCCCCCCCCCTTCTCACTATGTATACGACCAGGGCAGAAAATGTGCTTGTAGTGTCCATATACCGCATTTACTCAATTGTAATGCAAGTTTTTTTCCAGGTTTTTGCTACCTGAAGTTGATCCTCGCGTTATAATCGAATACCGAAGTTCATGTTGTCTAGGAAGTGCAATGATGCACCCAATTCTAATCAACGAGTGAAATGTGCGAGTGAAAGCGTGCGAGGGACGCGCACGCTTTCACAGGGAGCGAACGCACGGCGAAGAGCCAACGCGAAATCTTCCGTCGTGCGAAAGGTCGTGGGGAGATGGGAGAGAGGGAGCAGAGAAGACATTTAGCTGCGGCACCAAATGCGTATCTTGCGACCGGGTGCAAGGGTAACTGGCGACTCAATTTCCCACGCGAAAAGAGGAAAGCCGAAAAGCAGCGCGAGAGGGAGGGGATGCGGCTTCTACTCTGCCACCATATGCTGCGTACTTGTACTTTGCGCGGCTGCGGGCTGTCGCACACACCTTATCTTGAAAGCGATCTCCACACGGCTCTTACCTTTGTACGCGCTGTGCTTTCGCTGCTCAGTTTCTGTTCAAGCGCTAGACCGCACGAAACTTTGCTTGCTGCTGCTGGCGCGCGTGCTCATGCTAGCGTTTTGACGACGGTTGTGCGCGGTCATCGAGTGTGGTCTATTCATGTTTGCTTGTGCATGCTGACACCATGCTTGGTAATTCTGTTAGTAAGCGCAACCTATCTCTGTCTACTATTTTCACAGTCAGTTTCAACAGGCATGCTGCCTCCAGATTGGAAATATAGAAAGGTCGTTCCAGTCCACAAATCGGGTAACAAACGCTCCCCATTAAATTATTGCCCCATCTCATTAACCAGTGTACCCTGCAAAATCCTTGAACATATATATCATCTACACACATATCATGGACTTCCTTGATACTAACCATTTTTTTCGCAGCATGGCTTCAGGAAAGGTTTTTCCTGCGAAACGCAGCCAGCTATGTTTGTTCATGACCTACATGTTAACCTTGACTCAAACTTCCAGACTGACGCCATCTTCCTAGATTTCGCAAAAGCTTTTGACAAAGTTCCTCACGAGCGTCTACTACTAAACCTTCTCGCGTTACATCTTAATGCCGATATCCTAGTAACCGTTCACAATCAGTCTATGTCAAGAATCAAAAGCGTAGGTGTTTCTCGTTGTCGGGCCACTGGTTCAAACGCGTATGGTGTCACGCCAATCACCCCTAAGTGATCAAAATGATCTACAACAGCAACTAAACTGTGCGAAATCGTCAGGAAGGTAGTCGCAGTACCTGGTGAGAAGCTGTCACGTTGCGGCGGGCTCTCGTGGACCCATGGATTGACGTCACGGTGCGCTCCACCAATCATCGATGCGAGCCGGATTCGCCGCGCGCCGCCCAGTCGCAGCTCAGAGTTTTTTTTGCTAATAACGCGTTTTTGGCTACGCCATGTCAAATTTATTGTCGATTTTCGTGTTCAGGGTGTTCAAAAGTATCAAATGGTCCTTATAACTCGATTTTTTTGGAAACCTGTTCAGTTTCCCTTCCAGACTTCCAGACTGACGCCATCTTCCTAGATTTCGCAAAAGCTTTTGACAAAGTTCCTCATGAGCGTCTACTACTAAACCTTCTCGCGTTACATCTTAATGCCGATATCCTAGTAACCGTTCACAATCAGTCTATGTCAACAATCAAATATCTAACTCTATCCCCGTAACCTCGGGCGTCCCTCAAGGGTCCGTCCTTGGTCCACTTCTATTTCTAATTTACATTTATGACTTATCAATGCATGTATCTTCTAACATCCATATGTTTGCAGATGATTGCGTAATTTATCGTAAAATTAACAGCGTTTCCGATAACACGTCTCTTCAGAACGACCTGGGAAGTGTGCACGAATGGTGTAATCTTTGGCTAATGGAACTAAGCCCTAACAAATGTAAGACTGTCTCCTTCCACCGCTGTAAAAATCCACTTGTTTTCTCGTACCAAATTTCTGGCGCCTACCTTGAACTAGTAGTTCCTTCCTAAAAATATCTCGGAGTAACCCTTTGTAGTGATTTAACCTGGGCAAGTCACATTGCGAACATCATTTCATCTGCTAACAAAACGCTCGGTTTTTTAAAATGCCATTTGCGCCACGCCACGCCTCTCACAATGTAAAATTACTAGCTTATCAGTCTCTCGTCAGGACGAAATTAGAATACGCATCCCCCATTTGCAACCCGCATCAAGTATACGAGGTCTGTTAGAAAAGTATCCGACCTTTGGCCGAAGAAAAAAACTGGCATAACTGGAGCGTTGGAAACCTAATCACCCTCAAAGTAGTTTGCTTGGGACTCCACACACTTCTCTCAGCGGTGCTGCCATTATTGGAAGCATTCCGAGAAGGCCCTTCTTTTGGAATGGAGTTTAGCTCAGCTGTCGCTGCAGCCACAATGTCCTCTCTTGTCTGAAATCGCACTCCTTTCAACGGCCTCTTGATTTTGGGAAACAGCCAGAAGTCGCAGGGGCCATATCAGGAAAGTAAGGAGCCTGTTGAACTACAGGAGTCTGGTTTTTCACCAAAAAGGTCTGAATCAAGTGCGAGGAATGTGCAGGAGCATTGTCGTGATGGATGCACCAATTTCCTGTTGACCACAACTCCGGTCTCTTGCGCCGCACAGCATCAGGTAGGCGACGGAGGACATCCCTGTAGTACTCTTTGGTGATTGTTTGACCTTGTGGTGCGTACTCGTGGTGTACCACACCGCGGGAGTCAAAGAAAGCAGTCAGCATCACTTTGACGTTGCTGCGCACTTGGTGGGCCTTCTTTGGTCTTGGTGACGTGGAATGCTTCCACCGTGACGACTGGGATTTGGTTTCCGGGTTGTACCCGTACACCCAAGACTCGTCACCAGTGATTATGGTGTTCATGAAGTCGGGGTCACTGTTTGTGGAATCCAGCATGTCCTGTGAGACTTCAACATGAAGTTGCTTTTGCTCCACAGTGAGCAGTTTCGGCACGAATTTCGCCGCAACTTTCTTCATGGCCAAATCTTCGGTCCTAATGGAATGTGCAGAAAAAGTGCTGATGCCCACCTCTTCCGCAATGTCTCGGATAGTCACACGACGGTCCCGCATCACCACAGCGTTCACTTCGGCAATGACCTGGTCATTTCGGCATGTTGATGGCCGACCGGAGCGTGGGTCGCTCTCCACCGATGTGTGGCCGTCTTTAAACCGGTTGTACCTCTCCTTAATCTGTGTGCTGCCCTTAGCATCGTCACCGAAAGCCGTCTGAATCTTCCGAATGGTTTCCACTTGGCTGTCGCCCAGTTTCTGGCAAAATTTGATGCAGTAGCGCTGCTCCAGCCGCTCCGTCATTTTCCTTCCAATAAAAAAACCGACGAGAGCACTGCGCACTACCTCACTCAAACGCTGCGTCCCCACGACTGACGCTATCGGCAGGCGGGAAAAAAATTCGCGCATGCGCACGGAGGTTCAGGGTCAGCTAATGCAAGCACGCTTGGTTCATATCCATCAGGTGTTCGCAAAAAAAATAAGGTCGGATACGTTTAACAGACATCGTACCTCATCAATCAACTTGAATCGCTTCAAAATCGAGCTACAAGATTTATTTATGCTGAGTACTCTTACGAAGTCAGCATATCGGCACTGAGAACAGAATCCGGTTTATCATTGCTTACATCTCGTCGCCGCATTGCTAGTCTTTGTCTTTTTCACAAGTTTTTTTACAGCTCGCTCGGCAAGCCACCATATTTTCTCCCCTCCCAGCACGCATCTCCAGTCGCACCGGTCACCCGCAACAAGTTGCGCGGCCGCGTACGCGCACCGTCACTTTTTCGTCTTCATTCTTTTTTCGTGCAGCAACAGACTGGCATGGCCTTTCTAACGAAATCACAGTCATAACCTGTCCTTCCACATTTTTGAACACCGTAACAAATTGCCTTGCAACATAATAAAATATGGCTTTCAATTTTTTGAAGTATGTACCCACCCCTTATGTAATACCCCTTCAATGGGGTCTTTAAGGTAATAAAAATGAAATGAAATTAAATGTGTCCAAGTTTATACATCCAATAAAACTACTGTCCTTACGCCGTATAGCTCTGTACTAATTTGCTATCGCAATTGATGCTTCGCCTTTCGGGCGAAACTGCGACTTTTTCATGCATCCGGTGGTCTCGCGTTCATTTAGCGGTTTTCTTCCTTTTTTTTTTGCTGGACGCAACGACGTCACCCCTTGCGTTACATTCGAGGTTTTATTTTTTCTTGGTGAACGCAATGAAAAGTCACCCCTCGCGTTACAATCGTGGTCACGTTACAATCGAGTAAATGTGGTAATTACTATCGCAAAAAAAAAAAATGTGGCGGAAGTGTAATCCTCTCTCAAATGGCAAGGTCGCCGTTTCTGCGTCGCACCGTAATGCCCCAGCCACACTAGCTGAAAAACGCGCGCCGCGGGAAGGATCTGTCTTGGGCCGATCTTTCGTGGCTTGCCACGACGGCAAGCGAACCTCCAGCGGAGGAGACCAATGAGAACGGCCCCTTCATTGACGTCTGCGCAGGAAACTGGTGTCATGCGGACCCGCCCAACCACTCTATTCGTACTCGCGTCTGGTTCAGCTGGACCGCATGTTTCACACTGTGGTCTGCTCGCGCCAGCTCTCGCTCGCGCTTGTCTTGGTTGGCTTGGTTGGATCTCGTTCGTGCTTGTATTAATTGTTATGGTTAGCGATTGTATTTTTACAATGACGAGTCTAAACCGGGACATCCCGATGGAAAGGTTTTTGGAGACAGATATCCGATTCTGTACGACAAGACGGACCCTGAATACAAGGACGTGAAGCTGACACCCAGTATCTCATTCTCCTTGTCTTTTGAACGTGGCAATGCCATAACAGAAGGGAGCGCACCAACATGATTACAATCATTGAAAACGACTTCGTCTTCGACGACCCGCCCTTCCTCGCAACTCCGCTCCCCTCGCCCTCCCTCTCAACCCCCTCGTGACTCCCTCAGCTTCGATGGTCTTCGCGCGCATGCGCCTTCGCACTAGCCCCGCCGGCCAGGCGCCCTGAAGTTTTGTTTTCGACGTTATCGGGAAGCCAGCGTGGGCAGTTTCGCGGTCCACGCTTGCTGTGTGCTCTCGCGCTGCAATATTTCACGGCTCTTGCCATTCTTGCATTGTCCTATGGTGCACGAATACTTCAAAACAAGTCCTTCCTTTAATTCGAACAAATTTTCGGGCCCCTTCGAGTTCGAATTAGCGAGATTTGACTGTATAAAATTTGTTTTTACAATCCAGTTCAGTTCTGGTACCCATAAGTTAGCTGTGTCATGACGTCACGATGCACTCGCTTGCTCTATTCTCACAATCACTGCTGCTGCCACAAGAAAAACAGTTCCTGCACTCGCAACTTAGAACCAGAGCTCACCGAAAGTGGATGAAGCCGACCGGCGAGTCGTCCTCCTCTAGGCGTGCCACCAGGTACCAGGCGTCTCGGTGGCCCAGCTCCTTGCGCTTGGCGTTTTCACTCCAGCCCCACTGGCTGGCCTCGTAGAGGTCGCGCATGTTGCGAGACACCAGGTCAAAGGCCCATTCGCGAAGGTCATTGGGGGCTGCTGTGGCACGGATGCAGCTCACTCGTACCTGCAGTCCACATACAGTACAATCTCTTTGGTTGTGCCACGAGGGACCAGAGAAATATGCGCCATTTAAAAGGAATTTTATTTACAGACAAAAATGTGCATAAGTGAGGCGTCACACACCATCTTTTGAGGAATGTTAAGCACTGAGAAGTGAACGTAGCAGTTTTTTTAAAAAACTCGCAGTTTCACCAAAAAGGTGAAGCATTGATTGTGACAGCAAATTATTAGACAGCTATACCAAGTAAGGTTAGTAGCTTTATCAGTGGTACAAAATGACGTTAGCATTTGCTTACTGTCACGGAGCGGCATATTTTCGAGAGTCCGAGGGGTTTTTGACGCCAATTAACGGCCGCCAACAACGTGGTGCACTCACTATGCGGCGTATAATTTCGATTTGCGACTGTCACGGAGCGACATATTTTTGAGAGTGGTTTTGACGCTGATTATAGTGACACGTCGAATTACGGGCGTCAAAAACGTGGGGTCTTTACTATGCGGCGTACAATTTCGATTATCGACACGCCGAATTACGGGCGTCAAAAGCGTCGTGGCCTCACGGGGTGCCATCTCCATTCGAGATGTGACACGCCGATTACGGACTTAGAAGTGTGCGTGTACGTCTGCGCGGTATGCCGGGTTCGACCTTGGCCCTTGACCTTAGGAGAGAGGAGAATCTGCCATTTTTCGTCCATGGTGAAAAGGGCACGGCCAAGACTATTGGGAGCTAGAAGCCGTGAATGAGGAGAACTCTACATACCGGCAGTTTCCCTGCATAGGGAACTAGGGAAAGGAGAGGCTATTTAAGCGCAGGTTTTGGGCCCTGCTGATTAGTCTAGAAGCTGATCCTGTAATCTGCGGAGAAGCAGTCAAGGAGCTAGCGCCGTCCAGTATTGCCTGGGCCGCCTAGCCGCGTCGGAACTCCAAGTAACTAGTTGACGTACGAGACGTCAAACCAGCGTCTGCAACGAAGTCCTCAGTAGTCCGCCTCAAGTTAGCTCAACCTGCTTGAGGGAAGTCGTCGGGTCTAGACTCCCGGGAAACCCAGCTCAGCAATTCGCATCCACCTCGACAAGATCGGACCGCCAACCTTCTTCGGGAAAGCTTTGTGCACCGACTTCACGGTTTATGGACTTGCTGCTGCTGCCCGGCCATGCGTATGACACCATTTATTTTCTTTTAAACTTTGATTTCTTTTTGACTTTGTTTGAGTGAAATAATGTTAAGTGTATTCTTGTGTATTTGATCCTCGCACTGTTTCTTATGTGTATGTATTGTTAATTGCTCATCATATTTCTCTGTCATCATTGTGTTATATTAAGTTCAGGTGTGTTAGTATGTCTTATGTTTTTTTTATTATTTTATTTTATTAACTTGTGCATATTTATCAGTCGATAAATATCTTGTTTTTTGTTTACTCCCGACTCTGACTCTCTTCACTGTGTTCGCTTGAGTACGGAACGACCAACCAGCTTGTCTACCCCGTCGATCGACTTCGTGCCAACGACGAATCGGGGACAGCTGTGACACTTACTAACTAAATCAACAAGCATGGCGTCATGCGCGCAGGCAAACATGAACACATCTCACTCGATAACCACAGACATTCGCTGTCAGAATGCTGGTGTGATGTAGAGGGGTAGCTGCAGCGAGCGAATTCCCCCTTCGTGCTGCCTCTCACTTCAACGTGAACAGGTGCACGAGAACAGCGAACACAAAGCCATCAGGCTTATCGGGTCACCTAGCTTTTGCATCAACCACAGATTACCTCCACGACAGGGCATGCGCATGGTGCTCAGCCGTGCCATGCACAACCACGACCAGAGTAGAAGATGCACACTAACCTGCCCGCCTGCCCCCTTTCTAGTGCGCGCAGATCACCCTGCCCCCCCCCCCCCCACCCCCACCCCCTGTGCATGCAAGAAGACGCCGCCGCATCAAGCCACCATCCTTCTCAGATCACCATCGAACCTACAGCACATGGGGCACGGCTGCAATCTTATCGCACTTGAACTTTATGCGAAACCTCACGATGACAGCAGAAATTCACCTGGAGTGTAGTGACCAGAGTACTTCTCTGCAAGACACCGAATACTGCCCCGCAAAGCAGCAGCCGGACAGTGGCATTAGACGACCCGGCAGAATTCTGAAGACCATCCCCAGACAGCCAAACCTCAAAAAACAGACTAAAACAAAGGTGCTTGAGCACAGGGAGTCCGGAGGAGAAATAGGCAAAAGAAGGAAACACCGCGCCCAGGCCGGGTGTCGCATTACCGCAGGTCAGAGGATGGCAATTGGAAGAGACGCATTGAACCTCGGATCAGGCGGGCACTAAGAGGCTCATAGGAACAAAGCCGGCCTGCAACTTTGCACGAGGCCAGGCGCCAACATCGCTAACGCAATCGGTCGCTGCCGCCTCCGATAATTAGGAGCAACCAAGTCGCTACTTGCACCGGAACCACAGCACCAAACCACTGGTGAACTGAAATCGTCGCACCGCGTCTGATGATGCGACATTTAACCTGCGAGCGCTCTGCTAAAGTCCCACATTGTTCTATGCACTATGCTCTGTTATGCCACATTAGGTACTTTTTTTTCTGTGAACTGTTTGTATTGTTTTTGTGACATTTCTTGCCTGTATACTTTGATTATTGATCCCCAATATAAGTTTTGATTGTGTATTTGCATGTGGCATCTCATGCCCATTCTGTTCACGTAGCACACCCACAGGCGTGACACTAAAGTTCCTTACATGGAGCGTTCATATAATTGCTATTGCAATAAAATGAAAAATGTCAGGATGCTTGGCATAGCAATCACAAAATAGATTCTGGAACTATTTTACTTGCTACCTGGTCATTAGGAGGAAATCTACAGAAGAATAAAAATGGGTTAGAATTCATATGGCAGGCAACAGCAAATCATGACTGGCAGCTTACCACTAATTTTGAAAAGAAAATGTACAATCATTGCATCCTACCGATACTAACATATGGGGCAGACACTTGGAGCTTAACAAAGAATCTTGAAAAGAAAGGACCGCTCGACGAGTGATGGAACAAAAATTGACAGGTGTAACAAGAGCCATAATGACAGCAGTGCTGTTTAGAGAGCTAATGGGGATAGCCGATATTCTAGTTAACATTTTTATAGATTGCTTTCTTTACAGTTCTGCAAAGAAAAACATAGAATCCTGGTTCTTTTGTAAATAAAAAAGTTTAGTGCTTGCACTGCCAATTCAGATCAGGCAAAACAGGCCAAATGAAAAAAAAAAAAAAAACACATTAAAATCCGTAATGGCACACTGACATCCCAGCACTGCACTTTAGGACTGAAATTCGAAAGTACTAAGTTTAACTCTAATTTTCTTCAGTAGCAAACAATTCTTTTCAGTCTAGAAAATTAAAATAGACCCCAGAAGAATATTTTATCAATGGGAGCTGTTTTTTTTTTTTTTATTAATGTCATTACCTTCTCTTTAGTAACAGGAGTTTGTGTTACACAAAACACCGCAAAAAGGGAACACTAAAAACACACAGCAATGCACAGACCCTGAGGTCATCCCTGGTGTAGACAGCCGGCTCGGCAACTGCAGCTTGCAATGGGTCAGGTGATTCGTTGGCCGTTCGGACAAGGAGCGGCCCTATGTTGACTTGCTTGGTGGATTTGCGGCTGCGGACCATGGTGGCTCTAACTCCTGCCTCTGCACTTGGTCCTGCACGGTAATAATATGTAATGATAGCTTCTTTAGACAGCAAGACGTGTTCAATTATCTGCATCAACAGTATGCCTTGCGACTGCCATTAACATCCCCACATAATATTACAATACTATTATCAATCACACAATCAACAACTCAATCTCGCAAAGGCAGCAGATAAGACCAATATCTAGATATACACTGATCGATAACACTCGACACATGGCCAAAATCACTAATTTGTTCTTCTTCCTCAATGTGTCAGTGATGGATAAGGTTTAGACTTCTTTCTATGAACATTTCGTCATTACCTTTCACATTATTTTTCATTTCAGTTTTATAATGCTCCATCAAGCATCTGTATCTTCATTTCAATTTGCTTTGTATTATATTGTACTTATTGTAATTTACGTCTTCATTGTAACCAGTGACCTCTATTGACAGTTACATTTGCAGTTCCAGTTGCTTCTTTGGGCCTGCTCCTAGCATGTCATTATAGGCTTTGGTTTATTACTGTGCAACAAAAGTGCTACAAGTGAAGTCCCTCGTAGCCATTGCCTGCTGTACAGGGGATGGGAACCTCGTGAAGCGGTAATCACTTTTGTTCGTGCCTCCTACATTACAATGTTTAGAAATTAAAATTAAGGGGGGACGCGGCTTTCGCATCGCGAAAAATGGCTAAAAAATCGATTTTTTGAAAATCACATTTTCAGTTTCTGTAACTCCTATTCTATCTGATTCCGAAATATCATCACTGAAAACCAAGTAGAAGTGCTCTAAAAAAATTGTTATATCAGCCAAGGTGGCGAAAAATTGCGCGGAAATCGCGAAAAAACGGCGTTTTTCAAGCCACGATATCTCCGGAACGGCGCAGCCGAGCGCCGCCATCTTGGTCTCGTTGGAAAGCGCATTTCTCCGTCTTCAAATATGCCGCTTCAGCTATCTCCTCCATACAGAAACAAGCACACAAAAAGCAAATGATTGAAGGTCGTGCCGGAGCCACCGATTGGCCGCGCCCGCCACGTGACTCCAGCGCGGTTCGCCATTGGTCCGGTGCTCGCTCCGTGATGGCGTCGTCTGCTCCGCTTGTTGCGGTCTCCTCGCGAGCTCCGGACAGTTTCCATAATCTCGACCAGTGTTAAAGCGGGCGCTACGCGGACATCGCAGTAGCGTGGCCGATTCCGCTTTTTGTGGACGTCTCAGACCCGCGGCTAAGCATTCCGAGCATCGGTGACGCGGACTTCGCGACCGAGCTTCGGGCACGGAATGCTCGGACACGCGGCTAAGCCTTTCGCGTGTAGGCGTCTCCGACTCGGGGATGTAGCACATCGCGCGCGGACTTTTCGGATCCTTGCCTAAGCATTTCGCGCGTCGGCACCTCGGACTGTGTGACTAAGCTAATCGAGCATCGACTCGTCGAGCCCGCGGCTAGGCATTTCGCGCGTCGGCACATCGCTCATCGAGTGTCGACTCCTCGGACCCGCGGCTAGGCACTTCGCGCGTCGGCACCTCGAGCGTCGACTCCTCGAGCCCGTGGCTAGGCAATTCGCGTGTCGGCACATCGCTCATCGAGTGTCGACACCTCGAGCGTCTATTCCTCGGACCCGCGGCTAGGCATTTCGCGCATCGGCACCTCGGACTGCGCGATTGAGCTTACCGAGCGTTTGGACCCGCGACCAGGCATTTCGCGCATCGGCACCTCGGACTGCGCGACTAAGCTCGTCGAGCGTCTATTCCGCGGACCCGCGACGAGGCATTTCGCACATCGGCACCTCGGACCCGCGACTTGGCACATCGCGCGCCGACTCTATTATCGTAATGCCACGATATCTCGTAACAATACCTATCATACCACCCCTTTAATTCATAAAGAGAACCTCATCATGAGCTCTATTCACTAGGCCACTTGGGCTGGCACAGACACCTGGCTGCAGAAGTGAGGCATGATACAAAAGTACAGGCTGGAAAGCACCTAGCAGCTGCATTGCTGCCTATTTATCAGTGGCTCTCCTAACCTCCATAGCCATTGTCAATGGAAGATGATTCAGAAGGCTGCTGAAAGCCTTCATTCAGTAACATGGTCGATTCTACCAAAAGAAAACAATGCCTCACTGACTGCACTAGAGGCTGCTATCAATGAGGCAGTCTGCAGATACAACGCTAGAACTACTGTATATTTATGCCCACATAGTTCTGCACCTCACTTGGTTTGAAACCCAGGCACCATGCTCTTTGTAGAGAAGCAGTAAAGAATGCCATACAAACATGAAAAAGGCAGAACGAAGGCTCAGCAGACCAGAGGCCACATGTCCAAGAAGCCCCACGTCACAAAACACATCAAAGATTACAACTTTGGTGCGTTTTAGAGAACTGAAGAGAAGGTGCAACTTTGAGAGCCGTTTTCTCAAAACTGTTTTTTCGCCTTTCTGCTCAGTTTCTGGAGCTGATTTCTTCGTTACCGTTTAGCCTATTTTGATTCTGTTTTTTTTGTCACGTTCCTTGGACTACAGTGCAGGTCGAGACAGTCTCGCATTTTTATCTTGACTTTGTATAAATTTATGGCATGGCTATTCGTTCACCCCGAAAGTGTGCTTGGTGCGAAGGTAACTTGAAAAATGACTATCTAAAAAATTTGTGTTGCGAAAAAAAAAAAGTAAGACTGTCACGACCTTCAGCACGCATTGAGCTATGCAGTCAATACTCAACGAGCCTTCCATCATGTTTTTTAAGCTCCCTAGGCCCTCCAGAAAGTTCAAGAGAGAAAAATTCTGCTCAATAAAATGTTCTCAAGGTATCACTCTGAAACTTTGATGGAAGTATCAGGGAGACATTCTAAACATTTGTGCCAATTTTCATCAAAATCCATAAAGAAATGAGGAAGTTGATTTTCAAAGCCACGTCCCCCCTTAAGGCTATTATTATTTTTGCTACTACTCTAGAGCAACTCAGTAGTTGTGAGAGATGTGATAGCGGTGATGGGAAAGTGCTTTATTGTGCGCCCAAAGGGCGCAACGCGAGCGTTTTTACACTTTGCCCTCATCAAAATGCAGCTGTCGTAGACAGGAATCGAACCTATTACCTCGTGCTCGGCAACACAAGTAGGCACGATAACAGGGAAACAAAAGACATCTTTCTGGCTGTAGCCCATGGTTCAACGGCATGCAAATGACATGCTCTATGTCCACTTTAGGGACTGAATACTACGCTGACCAACTCTATTTTCAGCATTGGTTACCACCGTGCTTTCAAGACTGGCCGACCCTCATCAGCGATTTTTTTTTTTTTTTTCATCCAGGTTTCTCAACAAGAGTATCGCAACTGCGGCTCTAATCTCACGGGCATAATCGAGCATCTGCCAAGTACTCACTGGGGCATGACTGCAAGAAGGTTTCCATTGTAAATCACAACAAGAAATTGAATGCGTACACACTGCATTGTTAGGTATGTAATTCTGCTTTTTCTTCGTCATGACATCAAATCAAACTGAACAACAAGTGACCATCAACTACAGAGGAGCATATGGCAGAATTATTATACTGCATTATTATACTGAATACTGAATTATTATACTGAATTATTATACTGAGACAAGCACTGGCGCAGCGCCAGTGCTTGTCTCATCTCTTCTTTGTGGTTTGTCCTGGGTGTCTGCGCTGAAAATTTTTTTGCCACCTTAAAATCCTGTTTTACTGGCTACCATAACAGGCTGCTTAAAAATTAAACGTTTTCTAAGATCACGTGGTCCGTAAACGATAGTGTTTGACTGCATTTTCACTTTCATGTTTTAAAAGATGCAATTAAGATTCCCTGCCAGTGTCAAATGCCCGTCTTCTGATTCTCCCTAAAGCACCACATTATAACTTGCATCACAGGCACTCTGTCAGGGGTTCATACATTGCAAACAAGTGGATTAATTCCTAATTTGTTGATGAAACTGTTCACCCTCGCGAAACTGTCATGTTATCCGAAACTGTGAGGCTGGGCGGTCCATCATTTCACGTTTTTCCCCAGGAACTTTCTCCCATGAGTCCAAGTGAAACTGCTGCTTATCTGTGACCTGTCTTCTCGGTGTTACCCACTGCTCACTGTGTATGCTTAACGAAGCCAGTTTGGACCACATGAGCGAAACAGAAGCACATATTTCCTTCTTCCACACATCTCTGGGCTATGAAAACAGCGCTCAGTAGACTGTTGGCTGTTCTTTTTTCAATTTATAAATATTGTGACGGGGCATCAAATAGATAAAAGAGGGACAGTATTTATGTACAGGGACCGTTGGCACAGACGGCCAAGATAGCTGAACACGCGCAGCGTTTTCCGGCGATCGTCGTCTTCTTCCTTAATGCAAGGAGGCGGCCCGTAAGATATCCAGGCAAGGCTGACTAACCTAGTATAGACTACTTGATTCTTTTATTATCGCTTTCTTTCTAATCTTCAATCATCATCTAACTGCCCCGGCGGGCTGAGCACCGTCTCGGCGCAGACGAATTACATGAGGAGGCGACGGAAAAGTACGGTATGGTGGCTAGAAGGGGAGGTGGGAGCAACGCAGCCGTCGGAGAGCGTGGCACGTGTTGCAGTGATTCATGATGCCGAGTGGAGGCGCGCGCGTCGACGGTAAGATTAATGGACATCTGTGGTAAAGAGGGAGATAGCTTAGGTTTGAAGTTTAGTAAAGAAAAATCGGCAGTCATGATTTTTAATGATAATCAGGGCAGCGAGCATAGGATACAGGAGGTTACGCTGGAGGTGGTGGATAAGTACAAATATCTTGGAGTGTGGATAAACAATGGGGCTGAGTACCTAACGGAACATGAAAAATATGTAACGGCTAAAGGTAGCATAAATGCAGTTGTGATGAAAAATAGGGCACTGTTGAATTACAATAGGTACGAAGTGGTGAGAGGGATTTGGAAAGGGGCGATGGTCCCTAGTTTGTTTGACTTTCGGCAATGCGGTCTTGTGCATGAGATCAGAGGTTCGAGCAAGGTTGGAATTTAAGCAGCGAGGGGTAGGTAGACTTGCTCTGGGAGCACACGGAAATACACCAAATCAGGGGGTACAGGGCAGTAGCGCACCCAGGATCTCTGCCAGGGGGGGGTTGACAGTTTGCCGATACCATCTAAAAGCGCTAATTTCGGTTTCTTCGCGGGAAATTGTAAAAAAAATGCGCTTTTTGCAAGTGTGCAGACGATTGCGCGTCTTACATCTTAGTTGCAGTACTCAAATGCGTAAGGAAAGTTAAACAAAGTCGCATTAAGGGGTTAAACAAAGTCGGGGTTAAGACAGCCTCAGGGGGGGGGGGTTACAACCCCCGAATCCCCCCCCCCCCCCCCGTCGGTGCGCCACTGGTACAGGGTGACATGGGATGGACGTCATTTGAGGGCAGGGAAACCAGCAGCAAGATAGAATTTGAGGAGCGATTGAGAGAAATGGAGGAAAAGCGGTGGGCAAGGAGAGTTTTCAGTTATTTATACATGAGGAATGTTGACTTAAAATGGAGGAAGCTGACCAGAAAATTGTCAATCAAATATTTGGACTGCAGGAGGGGTGCAAACCACGAAACAGCGGTTCAGAAAAAGGTTAAAGAAACAGAAAGGGGTCTGTGGAAAACAGGGATGCAGACGAAATCAGCACTGGGAACATACAGAACTTTCAAACACGAAATTGCCAAAGAAAATATCTATGATAATTCTAGGGGAAGCTCTTTGTTGTTTGAAGCCAGGATGGGAGTATTGCGGACTAAGATGTACCGAGTCAAGTACCAAGGTATAGACACGTGCGGTGCGTGTGGAGAAGAGGAGGAAACGGCTGAACACCTCATACTTTTCTGTAAAGGGCTTAGCCCTACAGTGCAAAGCAACGGGGCTGATACTTTCGGGGCATTGGGGTTTAGGGACAGTGAAAGCAAAATAGACTTTAAGCGGGTACTAGAAATAACCAAACGGAGGTTATCTGAGTGGTGGCTAAAATCAAGGCAGGGGTGAAATTTCACCCACCACAAAGTACAAAATATGTTAATAGTCATGGCTAGGTGGCGTATGCCACCGCCCGATTTAAAGGGTTCAGCCTCATTCATCCATCCATCCAGATGCCTCCGCTGTAGCTTGGCTGCTGACGGAGCTAGCGAGTGCGCTCGGTTGGTATGCTTCTGTTCGGTTCTTTTTGCTCCACGCTCGTTTCTGTTTGCATTCACGCTGTGCAGTTTTGCCTCCTTGTGGTGACAATATTTTTACACGTTGCCATGCCCTAAGAAGCAATGGCAAGTCGCATGAAACGAGACGCACTCTTCTGCGCCAGGCTGCACAACAGGCTATGTTTCTGCTAGAAAAGCAGAAGAAAAAAACATCCCTTTTCTCGGTGCCTGATGAAGATGAGGCACTTAAAGCGTGGCAGCGGGACAGAACCAATATAATGTTGCTTGCCGTCGCTTGGAGATACTGAGATTATTTTTTTGCGTTTTGCCTAATTACACAATTAGTCATAATTAATTATTCAACTTCTCAAATATTATACAGTAAAAGCTCGATGATACGAATCTCACGGGGTCACGAAAAATATTCGTATTAGCCGAAATTCGTATCATCGAAACACAATTAAAACTACTGTCGAATCTCGATAATTCGAACTCGAAGGGGCCCGAAAATTTGTTCGAATTAAAAGGACGTATTCTTGAAGTATTCGTGCACCATAGCACGATGCACGAACGGTGCGAGTCGTGAAATATCGCGGCGCGCAAGCGCATAGCAGGCGCGGGCCACCAAACTGCCCACGCCGGCTAACGGTCGCTTCCCGATAACGACAGAAAACGAAGATTCAGGGAGCGAGCGGGCGGCGCCGGCACACGGGTGCGCGCGGAGACCGTCGAAGGTAAAGGGCTTTAGTCGAAGGTGAGGGAGGAGGGCGGCAGGGAAGCGGATTTCGGTGGCTCCCCTCGCCCTCCCTCTCAACTCACTCGTAGCTCTCTCACCTTCGACTCCGTGCGCGCCCGCCGCCGTGCTGGCGCCAGCTTATTTTAGCCGCCCCCTGAAGTTTCGTTTTCTGCCGTTATCGGGATGCGAGCGTTTGCGGGCGTGGCAGTTTCGTTGGCCCGACTGTGCCTCCGCCGCTGCTTCCCTCTGCGCTGCTGCCGCAGCGTGCAAGGTCAACATGTGATTAGAAAATAGAGGAGAAGGGTTCACTACCATTTTATCCGCGTGGCTGAGACGTCGGTACTACTGTATGCTAGAATACGGTTGTCTAGAACACTCTAGTCGGCACGTACACGCTTGTTCCGGCGCGATGCAGAAACGACGACCTTGCAATTTGAGAGAGAAGGAAACTTCCCCCGCGGGTTCTTTTTTTTTTTCCCCCGTTCCTTCGCGGGCGGCATTGAGGGGTCTCTCCTGAGCTCTACGGCGTAAAGCCCCTTTACTACGGCGGTGTCGGAGCAATGCCGGTCGGAGGCGCCGCCGCGTGATTTGGCGCGCTGCTAAGAGCATTGTCGGTGCGCGGTATGTTCGAAATAAGCGTGTTCGAATTCGCTTGCTTCGCGTTGACGTTGAACGAAAGCACGTTTTTCATGATAGTCTCGCTGTGCAACAATTGTGCTCAGTGTTGACGTTGCGAGGCCTAGCTCCTTAGCCAACTCCGTCCGCTTCCTCTTGGGATCCTAATCGACCTTTCGAAAAATGTCTAATTTCTCTTTAAAGGAGAGTGCTTTCCGCTTGCGAGACATAACTCGCTGCGACTAGGCAAAATGGCGCAAACACGAAGAACGCGGCCCGAAGCGCAGCAGCCACTCCATCTGACGGCTCGCTGAAAAGGAGGAAAAGTACAAAAGCACCAAAAGCGCCACCGCTTCAAGCTCTTCGCGCCCAGTTGCGGAGTCCACGCTGTCCGGCGCCGCGCCTCCGCACCAAAAGAGAAGGAGAGAAAGCGCGTGACTGCGCGCTGTTCTCTTTCGCGGCCGTCGGTGGGGCGGCGTTTATTCGTATCAACCGACGCATGCTGAAAATCGATTCGTAACAACCGTTCTCTAGCACGTTGCAAAGTAATGGGGCTCGGCCGGGACCACAGAAAAATTCGTATCATCCGGAAATTCGTATTAGCCGTGATCGTATCATCGAGCTTTTACTGTAATTACAAGAGAAGTGTAAATGAGAAAATTGTAGAGTAACATGAAAAACTCCCGATACAGCTTTTTATTGCTCAATATTACTACACGCGTACGCGCAAGGTGCCTCGAGCGGCAGGTCGCGCGGCAATGTTTCGGCAATTCGCGGGTTTCTTTCACGCTCGGAAAAACGCTCTTATGTAGCATGTGTTGAGCAACAGAAAGCTGTATCGGGAGTGTTCCATGTTGCTCTACAATTTTCTCATTGGCACTTTTCATCTAATTATGATATTTGAGAAGTTTATAACTAGTTAAGACTGATTATGTAATAAGGCGGAATGCAAAAACATAATCTCAGTATCTCCAAGCGACGGCAACCAATATTACCTTGGTTCTGTCCAACTACGTTGTATTTGCATATCTTTAAATCTTGGTGCACAATAGTTGGGACACCCTGTATATTGAATCATATATATCAAGTGCTGTCTGTCGTCCTCTTCAGTATTCTTCATGGTCACCATTCTATTTCTTCACAGTGGCGACTAAAATAAGTTTGTTTACTTAATTCCTATGTGGAATGATTTCTAAAGCATCATATATTGGTATTAATCAATTTGACAAGCAGGATGCAATGCGTCGCAGTAATATGACCTGAGGAGCTCTTCGCTGCGAGCCTAGAAATCGGTGCAGCTTTCTTTACCACACCACCAGCATAATATTATTCGCATTAGCTGAAACATTTTTTTTTTTTTCACTCCCGACGATTTGGAAAGCACGTAGCATGCGTGCGACCGAGACCAGCGAAAAATCTTTGTACCGGCCGTGACGTGCCCAAAGCCGAATGCATCTTTAAGACTTAAGCACTCATCAGAGGATGGCTGCTAGTCATTTATTGTCTCCTCTACTAACAACGTACGATATGCATTAGCTTAACGTGAGTTATGTCAAATATGCGACAGCTAATTGCGAACAAAAACGCCCGCTTCGAAACCCGCGGCACCAACCGCCGTGCCTCCGCGCCCGGCCTTTATTCTATGGCCCGGCGGCGTATTTCTATTTGCGCCCAAGCCCAGTGCTTGACCGCTGCCGCCGCCATGTGCCGCTCGTGCGTACCATGTTTTTTTTTACCATGATTCTAGCCGCCGCCATGGGAACGGAGAACACGGTGGGCTGGTGGAGACTAGGCACGACTGTGGCTGCTGCTAAGGGATCGATGCCATTCCTAAATAAACGCATCACTGTTTTGATGATCCAAATATAACCTCACTATCAGGGAGGGAGCAGTCTACCTGACTGGAGCAGTATTTTTTTTAATTGGGGTGTTGCTACGCTGCGCTCCGCAACACCCCAACGACCGCCGCTTCGCGTCGGCGCCCGGCACCGCGGCTTCCGCCGCGGCCCCGGGGTTCAACCGACCGCGCTGCCAAACAGTGAGGGAAAAAAAAAAGAACAGCGTGATACTAAGAAAAAAAGTTTCTAGCCAAAGCGAGATTCGAACCCGCGTACGCCTGGACCCAAAGCGAGCGTCGCAACCACTAGGCCATACAGCTACTTTTTTTTTCTTTATTGCCTCGCATGTCACAGATCTTACGAGCGCAGAAGAACATAGTCATACTAACGGGATCATATATCGGTGAACCGTCAGCTGTTTGCTGACTATACATGTCATCAGTATTTCGGCATGTGCGACAAGAGTTCCAATCTAGGAACCCACTCCGGTACAAACGTCTGCACCTTCTGCACTTCCGACAAAATTGGACACAAATTCGCAAAAATGTTCGCGAACGGGTCGCACATCAATATCTGCATTGTGTGCAGCCGTCCGCGTTCGCCATATGCTGTGCAGGCCCAGGAGCATGACAAGATCAAAAGGCACGCCATCGTCGTTTTCAACCGTGAGATAACGGATACCATGCGGATTTAATGGCAACTCTTTTTTCAGAGTTCTCTGTAAGATGTCCCAGAACACCCCGCTCCAGCAATCTAAAAACACGTGTTCAATGGTCTCTGGTTTTTTGCATAATAAACAGTTAGTACCCCACGGAACAAATAAACCCCTATCTTCTAACCATGTTTTAACGGGTAAGGTTCCTGTGTGCCAGCTTAAAAAAAAAAGGTTTTAACCCCTGGCGCAACAAGCATTCTTTTAACGCGTTTCAAGACATCTTTTCCTGGGCCTACACAGTATAATTCACGGTACAATGGCGCACTGGAAATAACACATCAACGAGGTCTTTGTACAGTTTCTTACGTGACACCTCGGTCAAGTATTCAAAGAAAAGCGTACCGATAAGAAACGGAAAGATGTAACTACTTCTTTTAGATATCCCCGTACTGGCCCTTGCTCACACACCGAAGACAACAAATTCCGGTAGCACTTTACCCAGCCTTAGTTGAATCATAGTTCTGAGAAACGTGTCATCTACATCTCGAAGAAAAACAAATCGACTGACGAGTTGTCTTACATACAGATGTACTAAACCAAGCCCACCATCACGCACTCGTTTAAATAGATTTGTACGGCTCGGTTTTTTTTTTTTTTTTTTCCCCCATACAGAGCTCCAAATAAAGACCGCGAACACTCTGTGCATTTTTTTGTACATTTAACCTGCTGCAATGTAAGACCTGCCTTACATACCATAGCTTGCTTACGAGAAATATGTTGCAAGTCGTGGCCCGTAAGAAAATGGACTTATCCCAGCCTTTCCATCTCTGTGCTTTTTCACGCAACACTTCTGTTTGTTTTTTCCAATAAGGCTCGTTGTCACAGTAGTACTGCAGGGGCACACCTAAGTATTTTGTCGGTGTTTCTTGCCATTTAATGTTCATAAACACCCTGGGTGCAACGTCCCATTCCTCATGCCAAAACCCAAGGCACTTGTCCCAGTTTACAGCACTACCACTTGCCTGACAAAAACTTTTTACAGCATTGACAGTATGCATTACACTTTCATGATCAACGCAGAAAACTACAATGTCATCACTTAGCGTAAGCAAGAAGGCTGACTTCTCTTTTGTATATATATTGAACCTTTTTGTCTAAGCGTAATTAGGAACGACGCGATACGAGGATTCAACTGGTAGGCCATACAGCTACGCTTTCAAAGCTTGCATTCATACGAACGATTGCCAGCGATTGCGTTCAAGTGCTCTTCGCGCTCTTGGCGAAAGAAACCACCTAGAAACATGGTACGCGCGAGCGGCGCATGGCGGCGCCAGCGGTCGAGCACTGGGCTTGGGCGCAAATAGAAACACGCCGCCCAGCGAGCGATCTTGCTGGCGACTGCAGCGCCGCCGCTGCTGTCATGATTGCTTGCAACTAGACCATTGTCTAGTACACTCTGCTCGCAACACTCCGCCGCCGCCATTGCTCTCACCTCCCCCTTCTAGCCACCGTAAGTACGGCTCTTTATTCTATGGTACGGCTTCAGTCGGGATACGTGCACGACGTCACAAGATGGCAGGGTAGATGGTGAACTGTTAGTGGGGTGATTTCATAGTTCACGTCACTAAGTTGCCTTAAAACCTTCTAAGGTCCGGTGTAATAACGCGATAAAAGCGTTTCGGAGAGACCGACGCGACGAGAAGTCCAGAGAAGCACAAGAGGTGCCGGTGGCTGCGGTCGTAACGGTCCTTTTGGCATAATGGACCTTTTTCCAATTCAGCTATGCGCATGCGCGTACCCTTGCCCCAGCCGCATTCCACGCCGCGTTGGTTAAAGTTGGTCTTTATTCTATGGCCGCGTCGCCATTATCGCAGGGCAGGTGTGCGAAGTGAGTGCGTGAACCCTTGCATGATCAGCGGCAATTTCCCGAGTTTGATGGGCTGAACAATAATTTTTCTCTTGTTCTTGGACGAGAATATTGGTTAAAGGAAATACTTAGCAGTTCGTGGGAAAGACTGCAAGCACTTTTGTCGATGAAAACAACTACGTGAACTAATGCTCGAGCGATAGGCGCAGTGTTTGTGACGAATCTCATGCCGGGCACTTACTGTACTGTCGATTGCACAAACCGGCGTGGAATGGTTAACGTATTGTACTGCAGTGGAGCGCACGGTCAAATTAAAAAAGAAAAAAAGTACCCCATGTTATCAGTGAGTTCTCACGCGATTCTTGCTGAGTGAGGCAAGCCTGCGTTCTGGTAACATCACACTAGCGCTGTGATTATTGCACTTCTCGCCTCACGACTGACTCGGAAGTCACGGAGATGTTTTAATCTACGGGTATGTATACCGCACGGCTTTTCCCATTGGCTTAAGAACGTGTTACCGCATGCAGGCGGAAATAGCTGTACGGTTACGTGGGGCCAAACGAAAAGAAGAATCGCGACACACCCGCGGTGCCGCATTATACAAAACTCTCGAGTCTTACTTTTTGCTGGCAAATGAAGTTTTACGCGCCCGACAAAACAACGTGTTGCGTCCACCTACCTTCCGCTTACTCCCCCTCGTACTGTGTTGCGTCCACTTATTCCCCAGTACCATGCCATATACGATAGATATCTCGAGATAAAACAACACTTGCCCTGTAGTACACTCGCAGTACGTGTGCAGAAGTTTTGCACGTTGTTTTTTCATCATGGTGAGCTGCTTGCATGCCCGCTCTTGATTGTAAGCACGTGCGTGCATGCGTATGTTGACCGCCTCCTTCAAGTCGAGCCACTCCAAACGACGGTCGAGTTTATCCTGAAGAAAGTCCTGCCGCAGCGCGTTTGACGCTCACACATGCCTTCGCCAGTTGAATCAAAGTACTGACCAAGCTGTTGAAGAATAAAGGCTGGTGCATCTCTCCAATCTTGGTTACAAACGGCCTGCACGTCGCATCAGCCTGTTGCCGTCGCATCGGTAAATGTAAACTGTTTTATTACTACACGCGAGCAAATACGCGCGTGCTAGAGCAGGACGATGAGAAGCTATATACTTCAACAACACAAGCGACAAAATTAAAAATAAATAAAAGCAGGGACAGCCATTGCGAGAGACTGCTTGGTCAAACGCTACAATGCTCTGCGTAGAGGCAAGCGGCGGGAGTGCATGTGTCTTGCCCGTCAAAGTTAGTTGAAGTGGCGGCCGCTAGAGGGGTCGCTTACTGGAAAAAGGTCCATTGTGAGTCTGATAGTCGGTCATGACTCATGAGCAATCTGACGTGCCAGATGGGCTCGTGCGGCAGCATCGCGGGCATACTCCGTGGTATGTTGTAGAACAGCAGGTAGGAGCGTCTCAAAAGGCAATGTAGGGGCCGTATTCTGAAACGTTCCCCTAGGCGAAATTTCTTTTTTCGCTTTTAGGCGTGCGCCGATTGGCTGTTTTAGCAAAATTGGATGAGCTGATTTGGGTGGTTGAGCCCGACGTCATTCAATTTTGCTCAACCAGCCAATCAGCGCGCACACCAGAAAGCGAAAAAAGAAATTTCGCCTTGGGGAACATTTCAGAATACGGCCCCAGGGTGGTGGCCATACAGGAAGTAAATCTGCGAAAAACCGGCGGTGTCGTGACGGGAGGAGTTGTACGCGAACGTGACGTATGGCAAAGCGCTGTCCCAGTCCCGATGATCGTCAGACACTTACATCGACAGCATATCGGTTAAGGTGCGGTTCAGCCTTTCAGTGAGCCCGTTGGTCTGCGGGTGGTACGCAGTAGTGAGCTTGTGCTCCACAGAACAGGAACGAAGGGTGAGTCATGTACGCAGTAGTGAGCTTGTGCTCCACAGAACAGGAACGAAGGAGGTCATCGACAAGTAGCGGCCTCGGTCTGTGAGCAGTTGCCGAGGAGCACCATGACAAAGGATGACGTCATGAAGCAGAAAATCGGCGACGTCAGTGGCGCAACTAGTCGGCAAAGCTCGCGTGATGGCAAAACGCGTAGCGTAGTCGGTCGCAACTGCGATCCACTTGTTCCCTGAAGTAGACGAAGGAAATGGACCGAGGAGGTCGAGACCGATGCGTTAGAATGGCTCCTGGGGTATGTGAATAGGATGCAGAAGGCCTGCAGGCAACCCTGAGGGCCGTTTACGTCGCTGACAAAGGTCACACGCAGCAACGTAGCGTCGAACAGATCGCTACAGACCAGGCCAGAAAAACCGGCGCCGCACGCGATCGTATGTGCGGTATACGCCAAGATGGCCAGCGGTCGGAGCATCGTGGAGTTCTTGGAGAACAGTACCACGAAGATGCTTGGGGAGAACAAGCAAAAGCTCTGGGCCGTTAGGAGTGGTACTACGATGGTAAAGAATAATGTCGTAAAGCTCAAACAGACGAAGCGATGGGTCGGGCTGACGAGAATGGAGGCGGTCAATTATAGATCGTAACGTGTCGTCACTTTGCTGTTCAGCACATATGTTGGCCAGATCTGCAATAGCCGTGACGAAGTCAGCGGTATCACGTTCGGCAGTGTCGGGAGGGTCAACAGGGTAGCAGGATAAACAGTCAGCATCTTGGTGCATCCGGCCAGATTTGGAGCCACACTTGTTATATAAGGTTATTTGTGTTCGCCTGATGTGAGCCTGAGATCTACTCCCGCATCTCGGTGCCCGTGAGGTACTCTCTTGTGTGAATGTTCCGCATTGTCCGCTACTAGAGTAGCGCGCTATTGAGCCACGGAGGGTCAGACCAGGTCGAGCTCTGCCTCGACGCGTGGGCAGGCCCCGCGCACCCACTAGAGCCCCTAGGTTTCCGGGGCACCCTCATCAAGACTCTCCCGATAGTGACAACTCACCCCCTCGCCCTGCTGCGGCCTCACGTGATCGACATTGTGTGTTAGGTGCTCATAGACAACCGAGCGCAGCACTCAGTCTTGCTGGATTGTCTGTTGCCAGGTGTCTGACTGGCCAACAGGGGGAACCTTCCAGAAAGCGCATCGCTGTCTGTTCGAACTCCGCCGTTGTCGGCTTCTCTACCTGGTTCTTCTGGTTATGCTAGTCTCTTAAGGCCCCAGGTACCGCGACCCGTTAGACGAGAGCACTCAACATCTTCCTCCTCTTCTGACGCAGGTGCTGAACCCGACGGTGATCGAGTGGGAGCTCCGGCACTTGCATGCGCGGAAGAGGCAGACCAAGTAAGTGAACTTGTATACCGGTTGGAGCACGGCTTAAACCTGGCAGATCAAGGTGGTCCGTTTGATAGCGGTGTAGCTAACTTGGTGCCGCAACCCTCCAGTGCAGGAAAACGATCCCGTTCAACCGCCTGCTGTAGGACCTGCAGTGTGCCAGGAACCAGACGTCGCAGCACAAGGAGAGCAAGTGGACGCTCCACCGCCAGCAGCACCAGGCCAGCCCGCCGGTCCCCTTGACGTGCCCGTTCAAGAGGCACCCATCAACGCCGAAATGGCCCAGCAGCAGCATCAAGGTGCATTTCACGCCAACGTCCCTCCTATCCCCGAAGGGCAAGAAGCGAACCTTGCCCTAGTGGGCCATGCCTGCATCAGGCCGGTGATTCAGGCGGCATTCAAGGCCCGCACCTCGACAGACGGCCTGTTTGCTCGAAAGGTGGCCCGTAACAATATGTAGACAATTTTATACCAAGCCTCTCAATAAACACCAATTACTCAGTGTTTGCACTTGACACATTGCCACTTTAGCTATCCTTTTGTTTCCATATCACACTTAATGAAAGAAACATGCCTCCCACAGTGCCATATTTCTTTCCTGGCAAATATGGCAACCATAGATGTAATCTGCTTTGTTTATATGCTGGCACTGCCCATCCTTCTGCCTCATAAAACTAGCAATTCAACACCCAGTTGTTGCTTTTGCTAAACATTTATATTCTACACTATTTAAGAACACTGCTATTCACGCGTGTGTCACCAAGTTAAACACCTTGGTCTGTTCGATACACTCAAATGCTTCATCGTGATCATTACTTGCATGGTTACAAGCCTTGAAAATCTTTCTCTACAGTAAACTGCCCAACACTACCTCAAAGCTATTCTAACCTACTAAGAAAGATGCCCACATTTGTTCCCAGTTCCTGAGCATAACAGCACAACCATGCTGTATATATTGAATACAATCACACAAAAGCAAATAGCTTTCTTTGGCTCTTTCACGTGTTTTTGTAGTTGGTGATGCAGAGGCCATTTGCTCAAATGCAACCGAGTTGCACATGTGTTCGTTGTCAAACACCAGTTATGATAGCTCTTTGAGAAACATGTTCTTACGCGACAGCTTTGGGGTGTCTGAAGGTTTACATGCTGTGGTGAAGTGCTCGGGAAGGACAGACCTCTCCCGCTGTACAAGAGGAGGATGACAGTCACCTGTCATTTCTTTCAGAGTACGCTCCCATAAACTTCTGTGCAGCCTTATTATATTGCTTCTGCCGAGAATCTTCATCTCCCGAAAATGACATTCATACATGCAGGTACTGCAATGTGCAGGTAAATGCAGCACACCCTTCTTGTTTAGATTGAGGTTTTAGATATGGGATAAGAACCAGCTCCTCTGAAGCAATTGAGGACTTCAAGGAGAAAGATCTATGCAAATGAGTACACAGCCCTTTGTGTGTGGATCATTCCTGCAAATTTCCTAAACAAGCTTGTATCAGAAAGCATAGATGCTTTCCAGAAAACACTGATTGCAAAGAGGACGGAGTAATCAAGTGGCCTCTTCATGATAACTTGCAGTGATCTAAGGGCATCCTGTTTTTATAGATGGTGGCAAACTGTCACGGAGTGGCATATTTTCGAGAGTTGTCGAGTGGTTTTGACGCCAATTAACGGCCCCCCAAAAAACGTCGTGTCCTCACTGTGCGGCATATAATTTCGAGAAGGCGACACACCGATTAACGGGCGATAAAAACGTCGTGGCCCCACGGGGTGGCACCTCATTTTGAGAAAGCGACACGCCGATTAACGGGCCCAGAGGTGTGCGTGTGCGTCCATGTGGTGCAGTGCCGGGGTTCGACCTTGGAGAGAGGGGAACCTACCGTCCTTCCCTCCTGGTGAAAAGGGCGCGGCCAAGACTTTTGGAAGGAGTCATGAAATAATTAGGTGAACTCGGCATACCAGGCAGTTCCCCTACATAGGGAACTAGGGAAAGGAGAGGCTTTTAAGCGCAGGTTTTGGGCCATGCTAATTAGTCTAGAAGCTGAACCTATGAGCTGCTGAGAAGCCGTCGGGGGGGGCTAGCGCCGTCCAGTATCGCCTGGGCCGCCTAGCCGCATCAGAACTCCAAGTAACTAGTTGACGTACGAGACGTCAAACCAGCGTCTGCAACGAAGCTCACGGTAGTTCACCTCAAGTTAGCTCAACCTGCTTGAGGGAAGTTGTCAGATCTAGACGCCCGGGAAACCCAGCCCAGCAATCGTATCCACCTAAACAAGGTCAGCTCGCCAGCATTCATTGGGAAAGCTCTGTGCGCCGACTTCACGGTTCATGGATTTGCTGCTGCTGCCCGGCCATGTGTATGACACCATTTGTTTTCTTTTGAACTTTGTTTTAGTGAAATACTGTTAAGTGTATTCTTGTATATTTGATCCGCGCCTGCTTCATGTCTATATCCACTGTTAATTGCTCGTCATATTTATTTGTCTTCATCATTGTGTTATATTAAGTTCAGGTGTGTTAGTCTGTCTTGTGTCTTTTTTATTATTTTATTTTATTAATTTGTGTATATTTATCAGCTGATAAATACCTTGTTTATTTGTTTACTCCCGACTCCGACTCTCACTGTGTTCACTTGAGTACAGAACGACCAACCGGCTTGTATACCCCGTCGATCGACTTCGCGCCGACAACGAACAGGTGACAGCCGTGACATAAACTGGCGTCCACGACAGGACGTTCTGTACAAAAGCAGCACGGTGAACGGAGAACGATCATCATGGAGATGGATCGATTAGTGCTACTGACACATTCTTGTGCAGTGTCGAACACACGTGCATGCGAATTGTGAACGCACGGTTTTTGGCGGTGTAGCGGCATTTTGGAGGGAATGGAATCTGAAAAGTGGATAGAAAGAGGCGCACTGTTAGGCCTAGAGGGCGATGAGCTGAGGGCATGGGTTGCGGAACATCAGGAGTAGGCATCGGCCCAAGAGAAAAAGCGAGGGCGGCGAAGAAAGCTGGAGAGCGCGAAATACGGTTGTTACAATTAAGGATTCAGCTTATTCAAAGTGGCAACGAGAGCAGGGCTAGCAACGAGCACCTAGAAATACAGGAGGAGCAGCAGAAATGTCGGGCGCCTGTAGAAGTCGCGCACGGAAAGTGCGAAGAAGTCGCGCGCACGGTTCTACCGATGGTACAAAGAGAGGCTAATCTTTGTGAGCCTAAATGTATGTTCACAGGTGATGCCAGATCCGTAGACCGTGGCGTAGTTGTTGAGGAACCCTTTGATGGGGACCGGATTGAGCGCGACGAGATACTGTGGCAATGGAATGCTAGAGAAGCAGCTAGGCCAGCCTTGAACGATTCGACACAGTTATCTGGGGAGTACGTCGCGAAATTATCTCTTGCAGAAGTAGTCCAAAGTGGCGCAGACTCGTTAGACAAGAGCACCAGTGCAGACTCCAATCGGTCAGAAAAGTGCGCTAAAGCGCAATGTATGCAGGACAGCGCAGTTGTGGACAGCTCCCAAGTATGTGAGCTACGTGGTGCAAAAGAAAATAGCTGCATTGCCCCGAGGTGTTTGAAGCTCTCTGCCAGTCCAGGTAGCAATGAGAGGAATGATTCACCCATTAATCATTCAGACTGCACGTTGGAGACAGAAATCGTGACCGACGATATGCGTGCCGGTCATCATGAGATGCGAGCAGAAGGCTCGGAAATTAGCACCGGAAAGCGTGCTAGGAGAAAGAAGAGAAATGAGCGGTGTCGCAGAGTCCGTAATGCGGCAGAGAAGGCAACGAAGCCAAATAAAGCAAAAGGCGCTAATCCCTGTTGGGAGCGCAGTCAAAGAGTTCTAAAGGCACGTGTGTCGATTGGAATGTTTCCAGTAAGAGCGCGTCCGAGCCACCAGGTGAAGAAGAAAAGAAAGGGCCATTCGGCGCGGGGGTGGACAAAAGCAAGGGGGCAATCATGTTCCCCCTCGTTCGGTTCTTCGCGTGGTGTGCTAGGCATGGCACAGGTGAGCGAGCCGGTACGGCACTGCGAATTAGTCATACGCATCAGTGAAGTCGCAGTGCGATGCCTGAGAGGCATGTTACCTGTCTGTAAAGTGTCGGGGGTGGGCAGCGAGAATGACCTCCGTACCTTGTGTGTTTCCTCGCTGACCAGACGAGCTGTCAAACCGCACCTGCCTCGAATACGGCTTAAGGATATGGTGCCCATTGACTATTCGGAATGAAAATCGGCAATACAGGTTTTGTAGGAAGTTTGTTTGTTTCTTTATTTTTTCGTGTTCGGTTAATGTTTTGGAGATCTCCGATACTGGAGAGTGTTTCATTAAGCAAGTTATAGGGATTTGTTTAAATTGTTTTAAAAGCTCTCCAATATTCTCAGCTGGTTAGCGCACGCAAAAATTTTTGAAACTTTATTTCTTTGTATGTCGTTCTTTCTTAGGCGGGTAGACTTTTTGAGTGAGATACTCTGGCAACGTCAAGTCCAGGCTATTTGTTTGAATCCTGTAGTGGCGTGCTTGAGTACGAGTTCACTTGACAGAAGTGTTCGCGAGATTTTTTTTTCCCTTTGAGAGCTTTATTTCAAGAAGCCATTGTGTAACCTTGCCTTTTGGGAAGTGTTTGTGCCGTTCCTTTAAAGTGTGTCTTGCGCGGACCCAGAGAGGCAGAGCTTTGGTGCGTGTCTCACACGTGTATTTGGAAGACAACAGCATTTTGCGTTTCATTTGGTGCGTGGAAGTACTTTGCAATATGCACGAATGTTCTGGTAGTATTGAGCGCGTACATGGCGCAAGATTTTTTTTTGCAGTTTCACTAGTATGTGTGTTAATCACGGATGTGGAGTGGACAGACTGTTTGTGGCGTTTGTGCTACATATGATATTTTCAGTGCCATTTATTTGGGGTCATTCTGCAGTTGAGTTGGAGAATTTTGGTGTTGTGTGCCTGGACGTGTGGTGTTCTGTTCATTTTTTTTTTTTTCGTATAGTACACATTGTTATTGGATGTATAATGTTATGTATACATGGAACGGTGTTTTTTCTTTTTCTTGTTTTTTTTTTTTCTCTCGAAAATGCCACTCGTGTAAGTGAATATTATGTGATAATATTCTGAAAGTGGGGGGCAGTGTCACGGAGCGGCATATTTTCGAGAGTTGTCGAGTGGTTTTGACGCCAATTAACGGCCGCCAAAAAACGTGTCCTCACGGGGCAGCATAGTCTCTCGAGACATCGGCACGCCGATTAGCGGCCGCCAAAAACATGTCCCTCACTGTGCGGCATATAATTTCGAGAAGGCGACACACCGATTAACGGGCGTCAAAAACGTTGTGGCCTCATGGGGTGGCATTTTGTTTCGAGAAAGCGACACGCCGATTAATGGACCCTGAGGTGTGCCTGTGCGTCCGTGTGGTGCAGTGCCGGGGCTCGACCTTGGAGAGAGGGGAATCTACCGTCCTTCCCTCCTGGTGAAAAGAGCGCGGCCAAGACTTTTGGTAGGAGTCATGAAATAATTAGGTGAACTCTGCACACCGGCAGTTCCCCTACATAGGGAACTAGGGAAAGGAGAGGCTATTTAAGCGCAGGATTTGGGCTCTGCTGAGAGTCTATGAGCTGCTGAGAAGCCGTCGGGGGGCTAGCGCCGTCCAGTATCACCTGGGCCGCCTAGCCGCGTCGGAACTGAGAAGCCGTCGGGGGGCTAGTGCCGTCCAATATCGCCTGGGCCACCTAGCCGCGTCGGAACTCCAAGTAACTAGTTGACGTACGAGACGTCAAACCAGCGTCTGCAACGAGGCTCACAGTAGTTCGCCTCAAGTTAGCTCAACCTGCTTGAGGGAAGTCGTCAGATCTAGACTCCCGGGAAATCCAGCCCAGCAATCGCATCCGCCTCAACAAGATCGGCTCGTCAGCTTTCTTCGGGAAAGCTCTGCGTGCCGAGCTCACGGTTTATGGACTTGCTGCTGCTGCCCGGCCATGCGTATGACACCATTTTTCTTTTGAACTTTGATTTCTTTTGAACTTTGTTTTAGTGAAATACTGTTAAGCGTATTCTTGTATATTTGATCCGCGCCTGCTTCATGTCTATATCCACTGTTAATTGCTCGTCATATTTATTTGTCTTCATCGTTGTGTTATACTAAGTTCTGGTGTGTTAGTCTGTCATGGGTGTTTTTTATTATTTTATTTTATTAATTCGTGTATATCAGCCGATAAATATCTTATTTTTTTGTTTACTCCCGACTCTGACTCTTTCACTGTGTTCGCTTGAGTACGGAACGACCAACCGGCTTGTATACCCCGTCGATCGACTTCGCGCCGACGACAAACAGGTGACAGCCGTGACACACACATGTTCCCTCTATTTACTGGAAATAAGGTTTTGCTTCCTCAGTAAACACCACCACTGCCACCTCACTGAAGGGATCTGTGGTACTTGACTTGGCCATTTTCAGTGCCACATTCAGAGTCAGGTGCACATTTAATTGCACCGAACCGAGATGCCTATGTGCGTCTGTGTGTATGCAGGTTGTTTAATTAATGTAATTGTCATGACCACTTGTCTATCGTTCGTTTACGATTTACAGGCTGGCCAGATGGCCTGCCCTTCGGTTGTGAATAACATTACATGTATAAAGGTGTTTTACGATACTGCCTCTAACCAAACATTTTGTGTACATTTAAGTAAGTGAAGGCTGCAATATTTGCTTCGAGATTTGAAGGCTTCCTTATTTTTCTAGAAGATTATGTAGACTTTTTTTTTTCTCCATTATTCGGTACCTCTGTACAACAGGGTCGTAAGTAAAAGAAGTTTAGTTCTGTTTGGGTTTAGCTAAATACTGTCCAACGAGCTCAGCGACGATGAATGGCGTTGCCGCGCACTATCTACGTCAGTAAAGGAGGCGCTAAACTGCGTTATAAGACCCATAAGGCGGAGCTATCGTAAACATATACAGACTGCATCTCACGCAAACTTTCACGCTAACAGCGGATTTCACATTTAGCAAAACAAGCATGCGAGCGTACGCTGACCGCACACAAAAGTGGGGAAAACATTTTCTGTCTTGATGTCTCGCGTTTAACGGGGCTGGCAAGTAGACATGCATTCCGCAGTAGCAAACTTAGCGAGTGCCTTACGTTGCCACTCGATCGTTTATTCCACTTATGCGAATAAAACCAAGTCAGACAGCTACGCTGCTCAACTTTTCAAGACGTCAGTACCAGCGGAAATAAACAAACTGGAAACTGGGCAGCGAACACTGAATGCCAGACGTGCGCGTCAAAGTCGTGAATGAAAATATAAAACTCGGCGCCATTCGGCTCTTAAAAACAGTAAAGCTTCACGTCGACAGACGCCCAGCTAACAGCGAAGCAAACAATAACGTCCTTGAAAGCAAACGGGCAGTGACCCGGAGTAAACATTGGCGCGTTGCAGAAATAACGGGACGTCTCTCATTACACAAGACCGCTAGGACATTGGCAGCCCAGCCACAAGTGAAAGTCGTTGGCGAGACCAATGCTACAGAATAAAGAAGTCGGGGCCAGCAGCCTACTTACTTTAGTGAAGTTCTGTAAACGTAGCGCGCGCGAAAAACATCAGAACGCGGGAAAACAGAACTGCGTGAAAGCGGCCATGCCGTGATGACACTGGCGATACACCTTTCCTCGATTGCAAACACGCAGCCCACCTGCCGCGCCAGACTGGCATGGTAGTGTGATTACAATAGCATGAGGGAAGTTCTCCCACGCCTGCTTGGTGGAAAGCTGCCGGGGCTGCAACTGCAGATAATCGCAAGTACAACGAGAACGGTTCTTGCTGTTTTTTTTTTTTTTTTTTTTTTTTTTTTTTTTTTTTTTTTTTTTTTTACAGCGGCCGGTGAGCGCGAAGTTCGCGCTCACATCTCAGTGACCGACAGGTCAGGATACATATATATATATATATATATATATATATATATATATATATATATATATCACCGGTCCCTTCCGCTCCGTGAAGATATGGTCGAACAGCGAAGCTGTGTTATGTTACGTTTTGCCCCAGACGTGCCGAAAAGGATCAGACAAGCTCCGGGTGAACGACGTTTATTAACCCATGCTTGTGGGTTCGTGGCTCGGGCAAGAAGGAGGCCGCTAGCGAGCTTGACTCTGCTTTTAACACTTAGTGGCGCATGCGCACTTCGCAGAGTGCTCTTATCAATTGAGCGCCAGCCGACACAACATGTTACACTGAGTGTTACATGTGCATGTGTTGCACGTGATGCAATTGCGTAAATACAGATATACAACAGGAAGTTATAATAAACGTTTCGAGGCGAGAAGAGGCAACGACTTCCGACGCTACTCGACGCGTCTCCAGTTCTCTGGTCGAAACCTGCCGAGCCGTCGCCAGAGGCATCGGCTGCAGTGACGGACACCGCGCACGTCCGGTGCGAACGCGGGGAAACGCGGACGGCGTCGGCAGCAGCTCTGCGCGTTATCCGAAAGGGTGCGCCGCGCGGAAACACCTTCTCTTATCGCCTCTCCTCCTTGCGCCCAGCGCGGCTTCTCATTGGTCGCCTTCTCCCCCAGCGCCTCTCCTCCTCTGCTGGTCACGTGACAGCTGCCCTCCCCGGCACAGCTCTCATCCTCTCCTGGTCACGTGAACTGCATGACGCCGGACAGACGGCATGCAAAGGGTCGACTAAGAACAGTTCCGCTTACAGTGTACTAGAATAACTCTTCTAGTACACTGTAGTTCCGCTGTTAAAAGTAGTTAAGAGGGGTATTGTTTCTATGTGTTTGGAAGGTGCGCTGGAGAGATCTTGCCCTCACAGGATGGCGGATAGCTTTGACAGTCAGGTCAACCAGTCGGCTTTACTCAGCTGGGTACTCGCATATCCGTCGTTGCTGCAATACTGAAACCCTCCTTCAGAAACTGAAAGGAAAAAGGAATGAACGGCAGTTGATGGATAAAAGGCCAATAATTACATACCTTACGTACCTTGGCTAATATATGTACAAGGCATGCACCTTTGGTCTCTGCACCAAGGAAGTTGTCGGGCCTGTACCCGCGGATTTCAAAAGCGCACAAGCCTCACATATATATATACATATATGGTAAGAGGCATGCAAGGCCCTGCGTCAACTGTGCAGTGAGATTGGTCTATGAAATTCCGCTCAGCTGCGGCAGGGTTTATACATCAGCCAAAAAGGCCATGTGTTAACGTCAGAGCGAGAGCGCGAAATTTTCATTAAGAATACCTTTTCGGCGCATTTACCTGTGCACTGCAAATCCTGTATATGTGAGGTAAGGTTTACCAGTATCAGCATTCTTGGCAGAAGCAACGAAGTGCTGGCACAATAAATGTTGGATGCATATTAAAAAAAATAGTACTGTATACATTATCGATATGTCTGTGGTACTGCGCGTTGCTGAGTTTGAATTTTTTAGATAATTTTAAACTAGCACGAGCCTTGATATTGACCGGTCCAGGTTGGTATGGTGCGCGGAACCTTGCTGCGCGTGTGTGGCTTACAGATATTACGCTGTTTTCTGATAAATTTAGTGCGAGTGACGCCCTTTTTCCTTTCGCTTGTATTTTCCCTGTTGTTTTGCGTCTTTTTCGTTTCATGTCCCAACTAGCCCAACAAGTTTTATTAATGTATGCAGTAGCATCTCGTCAAAATGAATTATCAGATATAACAAAATATAAAATAGGGCTGCTTTATTTCGATTGAGTATTCTACTAATAAAATCGGAAATGCGGGATCTGACACATACGGCATCTGTTTATAGCAAAGAAAATGTTTGTTTGCACTTAATATGTCAAATACAGTCGCCGACCGCTTTTTCAGATGCCTGATCTTTCGAAACAGCGCCTGATTGTTGCGGCACCGCCACCTACCCTATCATCGATGTATGACGGCAATAAACGAAATTTCGGACGCCGCGAGATGTTTCGAGCATGAACATCACGTGCGATGCGGCAACCATGGTGGCCGTAAACAAAGTTGCCGCCATCTCGACTGGCACAAACCGCAATGTTGGTTGCCGATTAGATATTTTCTTTGGCAATTTCTTGCTTGAAAGTTCGGTATGTTCCCAGTGCTGATTTCGTCTGCATCCCTGTTTTCCACAGACCCCTCTCTGTTTCCTTAACCTTTTTCTTAACCGCTGTTTCCTGGTTTGCACCCCTCCTGCAGTCCAAATATTTGATTGACAGTTTTCTGGTCAGCTTCCTCCATTTTGTATCAACATTCATCATGTACAAATAACTGAAAACTCTCCTTGCCCACCGCTTTTCTGCCATTTCTCTCAATCGCTCCTCAAATTCTATCTTGCTGCTGGCTTCCCTGTCCTCGAATGACGTCCATCCCATGTCACCCTGTACCCCCTGATTTGGTGTATTTCCATGTGCTCCCAGAGCCAGTCTACCTACCCCTCGCTGCTTAACTTCCAACCTTGCTCGAACCTCTGATCTCATGCACAGGACCGCATTGCCGTAAGTCAAACCTAGGGACCATCACCCCTTTCCAAATCCCTCTCACCACTTCGTACCTATTGTAATTCCACAGTGCCCTATTTTTCATCACAGCTGCACTTCTGCTACCTTTAGCCGTCACATATTTTTCATGTTCCGTTAGGTACTCAGCCCCATTGTTTATCCACATTACAAGATATTTGTACTTATCCATCACCTCCAGCGTAACCTCCTGTATCCTATGCTCGCTGCCCTGATTATCATTAAAAGTCATGACTGCCGATTTTTCTTTACTAAACTTCAAACCTAAGCTATCTCCCTCTTTACCACAGATGTCCATTAATCTCTGCAAGTCTTCCTTGCTGTCAGCCATAAGTACAATGTCATCCGCATACATCAGTCCTGGTAATGACTGTTTAATCCATTCTCCTTGCTTTAAATAGGAAAGGTTGAAGCCAAGTCCGCTCCTCTCTAATGTTTTCTCTAATCCTTGTAAATACAGCAGAGGTGACAGAGGGCACCCCTGCCTAAGCCCCTGCTGTATCTCTATAGGCCCAGATACCTTGTTTTCCCATTTTATAAGCACCTTGTTACTTTTATAGATATCTTTTAAAAGATTTCTTACTCCATCTGCCACCTCTAGAGTGCCCAGTATGTCCCACAAATCCTTTTGGATTACACTGTCATAGGCTCCCTTGATATCCAGAAAGGCAAGCCATAGGGGCCTGTGTTCCTTTTCTGCTATTTCAATACACTGTGTCAATGAGAACAGATTATCTTCTAACCTTCTTTGTTTTCGGAACCCATTTTGTAGTTCCCCCAGCACCTCCTTGCTCTCCACCCATGCCTGCAGTCTGTCCTTTATAATCTGCATCACCACCCTGTAAACCACTGACGTCACTGTTATGGGACGGTAGTTGTTTATGTCGGCTTTGTCCCCCTTTCCCTTATATATCATGCTCATCCTGCTCAGTCTCCACCCGTCGGGGGCTTTACCGTCCATTATCATTTTGCTCACTGCCTCTCTTAATGCTTTATTAGATTTTGGGCCCAATGTCTTTATCAACATAATTGGGATGCCATCAGGACCTGTCGACGTGCTACTAGGAACCCTCTTCTCTGCCCTTTCCCACTCGCTTTGTGCCAGTGGAGCCACTGCACTGACTAGTCCATCCTCACCTGATTGAGCACATGCTATGTTTCGTTCTTTAAATTTTTCTGTCATCATTGTTCTTATATGTTCCATTGCCTCATCTCCCTCTAGTCGAACACCTTGAGCTGTAACTATAAACCTCTGCTCTAGGCTAGTCTTATTACTCAAGGAGTTGAGATGTTTCCAAAATTTCTTCGCTGCTTTTCTATCCTTTTTGTTTACTTCTGACAACCATGGGCTTCCCTTTCTTCTGATCTTCTCATTGATCAAATTGGATGCTTCCCTTCTACAGTTTAAAAAGTTATTCCATTTTCTGCCTACATCAGCTTCTGGTTCACCCCTCTGCTTTGATTATCTGTGTTCCCTGGATGCTTCCTGACGTTTCTCTATGGCCTTCTTAACCTCCTCATCCCACCAGCTCTTGGGTTTACGTCTTCTGTTCCCTTTTGTCCTGACTCGTACCTTACTAAGCTCTAGCTCAAATAGTCCTGTTAAATTTGCATATGTCCATTCTGTTTTTGTATCCTCTGAAATTACTTCCTCAATTTGCTGGGTTGCTATTTCAAGCTGCTTTTCCGAGTAAAATATCCCACCTGGTTGTTCATCTTGCCTCCTACCTACTTTCATTTCCCTTCTAAAACTCACCTTAATACGTTTGTGATCACTACCTAGACTTCTGGAGCCATATTCATCTATGCTCATTACATTTAGCCTACCGTGCATCCTATGTGACATTAGTGCATAATCTATCGTCGACTGCAGGCTCCCTACCTCCCATGTTATGTGCCCTTCACACTTCTCAGTACTGTTGCATACAACTAAGTCATGCATTTCACACATATCCAGCATCATGTTGCCTGTTGAGTCTGTGTACCCGTCCATGTCTTCTATGTGTGCTTTCATATCTCCTAGTATAATAATCTCGCACCCTTCTCCTAGCTCATTAATGTCACTTGATATGCATTCCAGCATTTTTTTGTTTTCCTCTTTGGCATTTGCTCCTGTCCACAGGTATACAAAGCCAAGGAGTGTCTGCTCTCCTGCAACTTTCTCTTTTAGCCATAAATGCTCCTTGCATTCCTGTTTGACCCTTTGCCAGTTCATACTTTTATGAATGAATGCACCAATTCCACCCCCTTTTCTGCTGCCCTCTGTTCTATTGCAATATTCCCATGCATAGTCAGGATTACAGGGAGGTTGCTCCATGTCCCTAAGATGTGTCTCCACAAACCCGTATACCATCAGCTTTTCTTGCCTTAGTTGCTCGTCTATCTCCTCCCACTTCAGCCTATTCCTGCCACCTTGCATGTTAATGTACCCTATGTCAGAATGACCTTGCCCCTGGTGCTTACGTCTATTTCTTCTACCGATTCTACGTTTCTTGAATCTTGGAGCCTCTCTGGGTCCGTCTTCGTCTACACTGGTGGTCTTAGGGCTCTGGGTCCCCCCAAAAAAGCCGTAGCTTGGCGCCCTATCCTACTACCTACGCTCCCGCCCGTGGCACCACTGTAGTGAATGCCATCCTGTGCAAAAGGGTGGGAGCCAGACTCGTACACTTCCTGGTTTACCTCCATTATGCCGTACCCAAGTGGTCTGCTCAGACCCCTAATGACCCGGTTAGCCTCAAGCACCCTCCATTCCATCCCGCTAGCCTGGCCCCGGACATGTGGGATTGTGCATATGGTCACATGCACATTCGCAGAGGTTTCTCTGAGTTTACGCAACCCAACCTCTAACTGTCCATTTGGGTTCTGGCTCCTTCCCTTCAGCACATCGTTGAGATCTGCATGGATAACGACCAGATGTTCATGCTCGAGGTTGTCCGATACCACCTTCTGAGCTTTTGCCATTGCGTCAACCATGCACTTCCCTGACTGGGCCTCCACCCTCACCCGCCCGTCTGCCTTTACTGTTGTAAGGACGCCCTTCTTAACCCTAGCTACGTTGGAGTCCCCCACCACTAGGACCCTTCGCTCTACACGTTTGCCTCCCGCCTGCGATTGTCGTCCTCCAGTTCGCGCTAGCTGGTTCTCCACCCGCCGTGCGCCACTGACACGTGACGATGTGCTCCCTGCCGTTCGTCCCTGCCGTCGGGCTCCATCGACCTTGGCTCCACCTTCTGGGACTTTATTCATCATCAGCCTATATTTTATGTCCACTGCAGGACGAAGGTCTCTCCCTGCGATCTCCAATTACCCCGTCTTGCGCTAGCGTATTCCAACTTGCGCCTGCAAATTTCCTAACTTCATCATCCCATCTGGTTTTCTGCCGACCTCGACTGCGCTTCCCTTCTCTTGGTATCCATTCTGTAACCCTAATGGTCCACCGGTTATCCATCCTACTAATGCGTATCCATAATGGTTATCAGTGGTGGTTATCCATCCTACTAATCCTACTTCCGCTTAATGTCAACTAGAATATCGGCTATCCCCGTTTGTTCTGATCCACACCGCTCTCTTCCTGTCTCTTAACGTTAGTCCTAATATTTTTCGTTCCATCGCTATTTGTGCGGTCCTTAAAGGGCCCCTAAACCACCTCAGATATTTTTTGAACATTTCAAGTAAACACGCGCATCGAGTTCAGAATGCAGTCACGATCAACGATGCCAAACGCTGCAGCGCTACCATAGAATAAAGAACCGCGCTACGCGCCGCGGGAGCGCCACAAAAAAAAAAAAAAAAAAAAAAAAAAAAAAAAAAAAAAACAATGCCGTCCTCCTCCCACGTGCTCCTCCCCTCGCCTTTCCGGTATCCCCAGCGGTCGTCACGATGTCAGCAGGGAGAATCTGGTGATGTCAACTGCGGAAACCATGTCCATTGGTCAAGAACCTACGACTAGCAGACTAACCGGAAGTCGTAGGTTCTCGTCGTGTTGCTCGTTTGTGCGCACTTGCGAATCGGTAATTATAGCCCGCAACGCAAGTGCCAAATCGCTCGCGTTCCAACACACTGATTAGCTGCACGAACAGAGTGTGACAGTGTTCGCGATGGCTAAAAGATACCCGTGTGCGGTGCTTGGCTGCAAAAGTGCCGACTGGGAAAACGAAACGACGCGACACCGGCTGCCTCATGATGAAGCCCTGCGCAATGCCTGGCTTGTGCGCATTGGCGTTTCGGCAGAATCAAAGCGCAACGGCGATTTACGTGTTTGTGGGCGCCACTTCCGTGCCGAAGACTACCATCACAACCCACGCCTGCTGCAGGAGTGGGGCTGCGGTCTGACACCCCGCCTGAGACCAAATGCGCTGCCAACTCTCTTCCTTCCAAGAAGGCCGGTACGTTTTTATAAACGCTCCTCCGTGTAGTGTGATGTCATGTTTGAGGAGTGGCCGAGTAATCGGTACTTTCTCTTCACGCCACTGTTCGTGTTGCACCGTATGTCCACGAACCATGCGATCACATGTTAGATTTTACGTCGCGCTGTGCAGCAAGTAAACAAAAAAGTACCTTGCCAGAAAGTATATCGATGTTCTGTTTAAACAGTGGTGCATCGGCGCTGAGCTACGTGGTGTCATGTTGCGAAACGCTTTTAGCACATTTTTCCCCCTTCATCAGCATTCGCGCGGCCGAATAGCCGTCACTAAACTCGAAAGAAAAGTGAAATAAGAGTAATAAGAGTACAGCAAAAGTCCGAATGATACATTGCACTCTGTTGTCATATCATAAACCCATTTTATGTCAGCTGCTGAGGATTGTTGCGTAGGGCTATCGTGGCAGCGTGATATTCGTGGTGATAAATAAAAACGTGTACTCGACACTATAGAGAAGTGTGCAGCATGTCCTAGATCTCATTTGTATGCCTTACTCATTTGTGACTCCAGACATCACAGACCAAGCCAACTCCAGCTGCAGCGTTGGGTGCCAGCACTATTGAGGCATTGCAGCATTCACAGCCAGTGAGTATCGTGATTTGAGTATTGTTTTCAGGTTTAAACAATTAGTTCCATGAGTTCTTTGAAAATGAGTGGCACAAGCAATTAAACTTTGTTTATTGTTATACAGTGCATGCAGCATTCTAGATTTAGTTTGCCACATTCTCCCCGCCCTGTATACACACACACGCACAATGTTTCATAAGAGCTGACATTGACTCTTTCTGAAAATGAGTGGCACAAGCAATTAAACTTTGTTTATTGTTATACAGTGCATGCAGCATTCTAGATTTAGTTTGCCACATTCTCCCCGCCCTGTATACACACACACGCACAATGTTTCATAAGAGCTGACATTGACTCTTTCTTCTCTGTTATTTTTGTCACGTGTTTTCATTATTATTCATAGTTTTCGAAGTGTTATGCACCAGTTACAATAAATTTTCGTGGTTACAGCAGACAAATATGGCTTCAAGCAAATATTACCAGAAATGAACAGTTTATATAATGAACTGTAGGGAGATAATGCTCATTTAATTATAGTTTATTTCACCAAGAAACAAAGTTCATTTCCTGCATCATTTCTGTAACATATGGTGAAGGCCGTTGTTTCCCTTATTCAATCTAATTCATACTGCAGTATCGACACTAGCGATGAATTAGTCATGCCTCATAAGAGTACATTGTTTGCAGGCTGTGCCGTGTGAATGCAGATACAGTCAGGCTGAGTCTACTGTGGGAACGCAGACTGAGGTGGCAGCTGACCACAGCCCTCGTGTACTGCATTCTGTGGGAACGCAAACAGTGCCAGAACAATGCACAATAAGTGTGCAGACGTCACGGCATCTTCAGAAGAGTGTTGGTAAGCATGATTTCACTTTGTCACAGCAACATAATGAGTACTATAAGATTCCCTTTCCTTGTTCATGTGAAGTGTTTGTTTCTACGTAGTGACTAGGACTTCAGAAAGAGGGTTACAATAAGGAAAGCAGCTACAATTGGCAGCAGTCATTTATATTACTGTGTGCTTTATAAAGTCTTATGAAAAACAAGTTATGTTTGCGATAGCGAAGTAATGTAGGGAAATCAAACAGCCATGCAGGCAGACTTCGCTGCACGTCTGCTGGTGTCTAAAGGCACGCAGAATGCTAGTTCTGTCGACGTCATCCTGGCAAGAACACCAGAGCATGCAGATGTACCTGCTTCTCCTGCGCCGACAGACTTCTTTGAGAATGCCCGCTGCTCGACACCCATACCATATATGGAAGAGGTGGAATGCGAGATTCGAGAAGCTGCTGGCGATGAAACCTACAAACCAACTCTTGAATCCTTCGAAGACACGTTTGCAAGGTAAACTATAATGAAATGTTGCGTTTGTGTTCTATGACTGCAATTTTTTATGTAGCAGATCACACAACATAGCGAGTGGAATGCGACAGTGCATGGTTCTTCTTCTTTGGACGTAAAAATGCTGTAGCCTGCGGTGTTGAGAATGGGAAAGCTTGTGCACAGTGAATACAAGAGCATTCCGTATAATATATTTATCTGATCATCGTTATAACAAGTGTGACTTTTTGCTATGTGCAGTGGATGTATGGAGCCAGTTGAATTGGCGTCTGCCAACAGCGAGGGCCCAACAGCTGAAGCTTCAGTACTGCCGCCCCTGGCCTTCGACAGCCATATAGAGCCACGAACTGCAACAGCGCATACAAGTGAAAACCAAGACCTAGTCACAACCTTTCGTGAGGAGCGAAAGTTCGTGGTTTTTGAGAGCTGTTTGCGACAGCTCCTTCCTGTGGCGTGCAGTTTCTGCCACAAGAAATATACCAGCACATTTTCTGTTGTTGGCTCAATGGTCACAGTCAGGAGCAGCTGTGACAACTGTAGGCATGTCACTTCATGGAAGAGCCAGCCACTGATTGGAGACAAACCAGCGGGAAATGTTTTAATGGCTGCGGCACTGCTGTTTTCAGGCTGCACAGTGTCCCAAACATTGCGGCTCCTCCAGTCTATCAATGTGCAGGCCATCAGTGAGACAACTTTCTTTAAATATCAGGCTTTCTATATGGTGCCAGCTGTAGAAAAGGCAAGCAATGTTATTATCTTTGATACACTATGTTAGATAACCTGATTTTTCAATCTAGTAGCTCAGGTAATCAACAAGAATAGGAAGTTTGCTGCATCAAATCAGTGTACACCGAGGTAGGGTAAAGTGCAGTTTCTAAGCATGCATGTTAATCATTGCCCAGCCACAAATAACTAAATTAAAGTGCAGCCCTATCCAGCAGACACATTTGCATTATAGGAACCTTGGAATTATTTTTCTAATAAACTGTGCTAAACTACAATGTAAACAGGCAGACCACATTCAATGAATACATGAACATAGACCATTGTACTGCATGGTAAAATGTAATGCTGATAGTGAGACTACGGCTACTCATTCCATGGTATCAACAATTTTGCTTGTAATGTAAGAAGGATTAATGTGTCTTCAGTACTTCGTGAAATTAGATATAGATTTGTCAAAAAGACAGTGGCCTGTTGAGGAATTTGTGACAAGTGCCTAATAATGCAACTGTCCTAGAAATTAGTCTTACTCATTGTGCAAGGAAGTAGGGACTTGTGCCTTCATTGAACAATTTTTTTTTTTCATCTAGGATTATGCACCTATATTTGCTTTATAATACTCAAACTTTAGAAAACAGTACATTGTAGTAACCAAATCTCACATATGTTTACGTGGCACGTCCAGATGAATGGCTGTTTGGATGAATTGTGTACTGGCAGGGTTGCAACTCTGTAACAGAGTAGTATCGACATTATTTTGCCCTTGCCAAAGCTGGTGTTACAACAGTGTGTTGCATTCTTCTGTGTAGCTGTACAAAGAACAGCAGGCCCAGCTGCTAAGCAGAGTGGCTGGCGTGGATGTGGACCTGGCTGGGGGTGGCCGCTGTGACTCACCGGGACACAGTGCGAAATACGGAACATATGTACTTTACTGTACCCAAGTGAAGCGCATCTTGGATTGCCAACAAATTCAGGTTCATGAGGTGTGCAAATTCAAACTCTATAAAATGAAGCAAGTTGTTGCTAGAGGCTGATGATGACATGTACGTATCCCCACGCAGTCAGCTGCTGTTTCGAGCAGCAATGCTATGGAGAAGGAGGGGCTTGCCAGGAGCCTGCAGAAGCTTGACAAGCAAGGTGTCGGCATAAATTCCATCACTACAGGTAACAAATGGAGGCCTTTAACTGCTTTATTTATGCTCTCAACAGCTTCCATGCCTACATGTATGGCACCATACAGAAGTTTATGTGCAAGTGCAATGCAGCCAGTGATGCTTGGCCTGGTGATTATTACACTCATTTCATACTTCGCAGACGGCAGTGCGGAGGCTAAGCAAGTAGAGCGATTATAGAAGTGTCAATCGAGCATTTTGCACTAAAACAAAATTTTGGATTAAATACTAATATTACATCTACAGTTCATGAACATAACTTCACGTCACATGAAATGAGTGCAGTCATGTTTCTATTCCTATCCTATGCATTGTATTATGTTTTAGTAATGAGCACAAGTGGACTGTGCAGCAGCCACAGATTCATGCCACTCCATTTAGTAATGAATTGTTTCAGACGAGTGACGCCCTCCAGGAATAAGTATTTCAATATATGTGAGAAAACCATGAGTTAATTTTAATTTTAAATTTTTTAATTTTAATTTTAATTTTAAATTTTTTTTTTAAGTTACATTATGCATACCTACATGCGCCGTTCCCATGTGATGCACTAATTTTTGTTGTGATTGTGAGTGAGAGACCTCTGTCGAGGCTTGGTTGCATTACTTGCTTCCGTATAAAATGGGGTATGAAAATTGAAGAGCAGATAGTTTTCAGTGTGGGGGGCTGCAGATGAACTTTGTAGTTTGCCTTCAATTTATATGCTCACACTGTACCTGTCACTGTTCCTTGTAGACCGACACCCTGCCATCAGGAGCTACTGTCAAAAGGAGAGGCCAGGCATGAAGCATTACTTTGATGTCTGGCACATCGCCAAGGGTATGTATAAAAACACGTGCTTGCCTTCTGACGTGTCACATGGAATGAACCTAATTCCATTCGATATTCTGAACATTAAGAATTACATTATAATACCCTAAGTGATGGGTAAGTGTACTGTTCAGACAGTAATGCAAGGCAGTGGATAGACCTACTTCTTCCAAGCCCTGTATGAGTGTAAAGATGCTTGCCACACCTCTGTTCTTGCAGCTACAATTATCAGAGTGGTCAAAATTATTTTGCAGCATTTCTGTACAGTATGTCTTGCAATTATTGTGGCCGCCTTAATTCGCCTTAGTTTGAGCAATTACACGCCTATGTATTAAGTGTGTTCGAAATGAAAAGTGCATCAGTAGAGGAATGGGATGACTCAAAGACAATAGTTGGGCTAGCCACCTTGTAATGCTGAATAAGATATCTATGAATGCACACTAATCCAAGAGCTATTTCGTGTTAAAAATGCTGGCTTGGAATGTTCGCCCTATTAATGTGAGCAGCACCAGAAAATAAAGATAATAACAGTTCACACATTGTGTTCGGCTGAAAAGTGTGTCAGTTCAATGTGAAAGCTACATTGGGATGAGAAAATGCTGAATATTAAAATGTGCCATTTCGCATTTATATTATGTGAGTGCACAAAATTAAAAATTTTGGACTTACTCATAAATGAAAAGATAAGAAATAAATGGCCTATAATTATGCTGTTCCTTTATTTCTTAAGAACAATGAAGAAATAGGCAAAAATGAAATAGAAAATTGGTTCTTTAAAAAAATATGTGAGGTACTGTGCAATAACAATATTGTTACTCTGCCAGGTGAACGTAAATGTACATGCAAAGGCACATGTTTTGTACAGGGTTACGAAATTCAGCAGTGCACCACTGCTTAGTAGTAGGCTATTGAGGAAAACGAGCAAAAACACCTGTTCACGCGTAAAAACGAATTGCATTTTGAATATGGGTGCCGAGATACACCATTGTAGAATGGACCATGAAAGCCCCTCTATTGTATACTACTGGCTGGAGGGAGCAATGGATCTGCTCATCTGCCCAAACCACACGACTTGCAGCGAATTTTCTGGCAAACGTATTTTGGGAATTTCAACTGAGTTGGTTGCTCTGCATTTTTTAAAAGTGGTGCATTTCCCTCATCATTGTACCTTATGCCTTTAGTGTCATTTATTTGCATGAGTGCAAAACTCCAGTTTTTTGATGGCATGGAAGAATTATGGCTTTGCTTAGCTGACACAAATGTTTAGAAAGTTCTCTAGAGTAAATCCCCCAACAAAGTCTCGTGAACAATTTGTGCTGCTTTGAGGTCTCCGAACCTACGTTTTCATTAGGCGCAATATGTGGCGAAGCTTGTTTTGTAACTGAATAAAATAAAAAATAAGACCTAGTTTAAGCTCGTAGATCAATTTTCACAGAGTCATTGTGATCGCCACATGCAACACAAAAGAAACAAAATGAGTGAGCATCGCCTACAAGACATCCACTATTGCTTATCAGTTTATGGAAACCATTGTTGAACAGGTAACTAAATAAAGGTAAATTTCTATGTCAAAGGCTATTTGATTTTGTTCTGGTTTTATAGAAATTGAGTTATGTTATTGTTCTATGCAGGTATAAATAAGAAGCTGAGCATTGCAAGCAAGCACCGCAACTGTGGCTCCATACTTCTGTGGAGTAGGAGTATAATAAACCACTTGTACTTCGTGGCTGCAGCAAGTCATGGTGACGGGGACCTCATTGTGAGCATGTGGCGAAGCGTGCTGAATCACATATGTAACCAGCACAACGGTCATGAAGGACCCTTCACAGACTGCGTGCATGGGCCTCTTCGCAACAAGAAATGGATGACAAGAGGTAATTCGGATTCATAGCAATCTGTGCTATTCGTAGCTTTCTAAATTCACCCTTCACCAGGTGTTACAGGATTGCGATTCACTTCTAAGCCAACTTGAACAAAAGTTACGGAATCTTTATTTCCAACAGGATCTACTGCCTTCACTAAACTGCGGGCTATTCTGGAGAACCCTCGCCTTCTGAGTGATCTCCGCCAGCTGTCTCCTATGGTCCAGACATTCTCGTTGGAGTCCTTTAATAGCCTGCTGATCCGCTTTGCTCCCAAGTCAATTGCATATTCAGGACCTGGTAGGAAAGCAAGGTGTGTTTTAATTTAAATGTTATGCAAGTCACGGCTAGTCATGCATGCTTTTCTGCAGAAGAAAACTGGTCTGTAAAAATATTTTCTCAGTAGGCATCACACTTATGAATGTGTTCTCACCAGTGCATCACTGCAATTTCACTGAAGTGACAGAATGATATGACAATGTTATGTTGCTCAGTGGATGTGCAGCAAGGCAATAAGGTGCCTCGTCTTGACAGTGTTGTGGAGGCCTTCACTCGGGCATTGCAAGCAGAGGTGTGTTATTCATAACAGTGAAAGGCATATTTGTGTGAATGCGTGTGGTCAGCCAGATTTTCTGAGTAATAAACAATGATACTAAAACACTTGTCAGAGAGGCAGTCGTTAAATAAGAAGGTGCCATGTACCAAGTCGTTGTGCACATGTGTTTTTCCGAAGTTGCTAGTGAGTCACCCCTGAAGAGCAGATTGAATTGAACTCGACTTGGCGGGCTAGTTTTTCTTTAAAAGAAATTTTGCCTGGAGAGTCGTCTTTTACGATATACTGTTTCCCGGCAGACAGATTTCTGTTCAGGGTGATTACCATTTCATTTTCATGTTCACAATGATTTAACAAATGTTACTTTTTTCCCACAGGACTCAGCTCGCTGTGTTACATTTCAACGAGAATGCTTCAAGGGATCGAGCTCAGGACCGAATTGGGCAGACGCGCTGGAAGAAGAGGCTCAGCAAGTCCAGGAAGGGGCACTTTACAGCCCGCAAAGTCAAGGCGGCACCAACATTTGGTAAGCAACACCTATTATTTAGCTCCAGGCATTTTTTATCATCAGGCACGTAAAGACATAAAAAAAGCAGGACACACGACTTAGCAGTTAGCTGTAACCTTGCAGCAGTTGTTAACATACTTGAAAACAGCATGCACAACAGGACTTCGTTCAGTACGTAGGAGGTAACACTAAGGGCTACAGACTTCCCTTACCGCTGACATGCTTGAAATCGTGTACATTTATATCACAGAATATGATGTATTTATTACACTTGTGTGACAAGAACGTGTTTACCACCAAAAAATGTAGCCACTGATTTGTGTGACCAGTGGCCGACCTGCACTTGCAATCAAAACTTCATATGTCATACACTGGAAGCACCGAGAAGTCCAAATTGGTGTACACTTGCATGCACAGGCTGTCGTATATAATGTCTTTATTCTATATACAGTGTAGACCGCTTATAACGTAAGTCGCCGGAGTCGCGAATATCCGCACTATAAGCGGTACCGCACTATAACCAAAGGAACAATTTTCAAGGCCCGCACATATGCAAAACATGTGCACCGAGCCGCCACGCGTATGCGGCAGTCGAGGAATGCGGCTAGAACGTTTGCATTCAATTTACAGTCGAATCTCGTTAATTGGAACCAAATCACGCGGCGGTGCCTCCGACCGGCATTGCTCCGGCACCGCCATAAAGTAAAAGCTTAGGCGAGACCCCTCAATGTCGCGCGCGAACAAAACAAAAAAAGAAAAAAAAAAGCGGCGGAAATTTCACCCTCTCTCAAATGGCAAGTTGCCGATTCTGCGTTGCGCCGGAACATACATGTACGTGCCGACGTCTGAGCCACGCTACCGAAGCCACGCGTAGAAAATGGCAGTGAACCCTTCTTTCTCCTTTACGCTTCCTGTACTTTCTAGTCACGTGTTGACCTTGCACGCTGCGGCTACGACGCAGAAGGAAGCTGCGGCGCTGTCCCAGGCCGGCCAACGAAATTGCGTGCCCACGCCGGCAAACGCCCGCTTACTGATAACGGCAGAAAACGAAACCATAACGAAACTTTGGGGAGCTGGCGCCGGGCCGGCTGGAGCGGCAGCACCTGCACGGCGGGGGGCGCGCACAGTGACAGTCGAAAGTGAGGGAGCTACGAGGGAGAGCGAAGGGAGCCACCGAAGTGGCGGAGTTGCCGAGGCGAAATCCGCTTCCCTGCCGCCCTCCTCCCTCACATTCCACGGTCTCCGTCTGCGCCCTTCGCCGTGCCGTGCCGGCGCCGCCCGCTCCCTGAAATTTCGTTTACTGCCGTTATCGTGAAGCGAGCGTTGGCTGGTGATGGCAGAGTCATGGCCCTCGCTCGCTATGCGCGCCGTGATATTTCACGACTCGCACTCAAGATTCTGGTTTCAGCCTTACTGGCTGTTCGTTCGCACCACGTGCCCTTCTCCTCCACTTCGTCTCTCTTTCTTCCTCGAGCACTCCTTGGGGCACCTGTTTGAGGGGAGCGTTCACCGTCTCCGCTGACTTCCGTACTCCCAGGCAGCCGCACTGTAACCGGTATTTCGTTTCCTACAACTGCACTATAAGCGATACGTGTATACAGGGAGTGCTATGGAAAAATTAACGGGAGTCTCAAAAGACCGCACTATATCCGGTCCTGCACTATAAGCGGTTACATTATAAGTGGTCTATACTGTAATGCACTCTACCTCAAAAACGGCTGCATTGCAGCTAACGCAGCATTGCTTGCTCTGTTTCAAATGAAGTGTAGTACAGTAGCCCTGGCACTAACAGTGCGAACTCATATATGCAATCACACAATATTTACAAAAGAACTGTTGCCATGTGCATACAGTCGCTGTTACACACGTCTCAATAATTAGTTTCTTCACTCCCAGGATATGTCGCCAAACTGATGGTGGATGTTATGGCAAGAGCAGGTGCCACTTCTCGCAAGACAAGCTCCAAAGAGATCCCTTCCGATTCTAGCATGTTCCTGACAGATAGATAGGAGGCACCGTCTATGGAAGAGCTCATTGCTGCTCACAGGTCCAGATTTCCGGATGGCTGCCCTTAGGGAACATCTCAAACTCTTTTGACATCCGTGTCCCATTTCATCTTGGTGAGACGTTTGCCCAGCCGCTGGCCTGTGTAGCGACCTAACCGCCTCAGTTTTCATGAGCTGCGTTCATGAGTTTCAGAGCTCTGCACTGCCATGCTATGAACTTCCCAAAGAAACGAGCACAACATTCCAACAAGCAAGCTCAGCAGTGGCTCTGTTTTCGAGTAATGAAGTGAGGAACTTGACCACCACAAGCACTTTTCACATCCCACCTTGGTGAGAAGAGGTCAGCCCAGCCGGAACCCCGTGTAGCAACCTAACAGTCTGTTTTCGTAAACTGTGTTGATTCCATTTTACATTGCCTACACTGACTATTTGGTACCATACTACTTATAGTTTAAAGTATTCACATGTTCGCTTTTTCCTATCATCTATACAGAATGTTCTAATGGAGGCTCGCACACTTATCCAAAAGCAGCAGAGACTGTGAGGTGCCATAATGCAATGATCAAGATTGATTTCATACCCCATGACCAGGAGTGAAAGCCATGACCCATGTTCTCAACAAAATGCCATTAAACACTGAGCAGTTGTAGCGGGCAATGGCATGGCACATTATTTAGACTATCATAACCTTCACTGGCGAATGCCTCAGAAGAACTTGGCTGTTACAGATTACCAGTATTACAGTGACTTCAACTCGTCACCTTGAGCAAACGTCTTCGGCCATTCGATTTCAGCCCTAGTGTTTTGGAATCAGAACCTCAATAACAGGAAATCACAACATTTTACCATCCTATGGCTGCACTCAAAATGAGAGGCAGTTTCTGAGGCCATGCTCAAATCTGTCAGGCCCACCACATACACTAGAATGCAACGTTTTGCACCAGCTGTCATGGTGAGGCAGCCCTCAAGCAACATGTATGCGCCATTCTTTATAGAAGAAAAGTAATAACAATTAGTCATTGATATTTATTGAATTTTCCTGCTTATGCTGCTCATTGTGTGTTTATGCATTGGTAACATATCTTATGCTTTCCCAATAAAAAATATTTTGAGAAATACATGTGCACATTCAATGGTATTGTTTTCTTTAACCGTTCTTTCAAAATAAATGTTCACTTCATAGTGAGTGCTTGTGTCATGTTGTATCCCTTTATTTCCTGTGTAATTTTCACTCTAAACATTACACAAATGCAGTTACATACATAAGGTAGCCTTTACTAAGTGCTGGTGACATATCTTGATTTTTCTGGTTGTCACTCTGCCTTTGCAATGCTATGTTAAATATCCAAAAACAGCATACTGAAATACAGTAAAAGGCATGTACTGCAGTTTTTGAAAAAGACGAAGTCGGAACTCGAGCAGCTTATACGTGCATAAAAACATTTAGCAATGTACACGCAGGTAACGAATTGTAAGCGATGAAAATGCCATACGCGAAGCTTCAATCTTCCAGTCGTGGGTGCTGGAATCCGACGTACACCGCTGAGGGAAATTCCTGCCGAATGCGAGACAACACACGCTGGCAGCACGACTCGGTTCCGCCTGCCAAGTCGCCTCCATATCCACTTTGTAAACAGGAGGTAGGCGACAAAGCGGTACTTTCTGCAAGCAAAACAAACGACACTAGCCAGATGTTTCAGTGACCTAACCTAGTAATGTTGTAATGAACGCATATTTTACTGACTTGTGTAACTCTCCTAATTGCTATGCCGAGCTCACGGAAAGCGTAGTACGCCGCCTCGAGGACACCAGGATTCAGGCATATGCTGGGGAAATATGGGTGCCGTGTAATGCAGTCCTCGTTTCCTTTAGCAACGACTTCTGTCACCTCCCTACAGCAAACGTTCTCCTCGGCATTTGTACTCGCCACGCACAGACCACACGCACACCTGCACTGATGATGCCATTATCGCGGAACGCGCTAACAGCCAGTGGGCAACAAAATTACACCATCTTCCCGTAGGGGAACCCTGAGTAGTATGCGAAGCAGCCATGGGGTCGACTCAAGGTAGTTTTATCAGCTGTATAAACTTGGACATGCAGCAGCACCAGCAACGCGCAGAACTGTTGTCGACGCCGTCGGCGTTCTGCCCGCGTTCGCACCGAACGCGCGCAGCGTTGGTGACTGTTGCCGGTGCCTCTGGGGCGCCTACCATCGCGCCTCTAACCTAAGCTGCTTCGCATTATTGCGCGCGGAGCCGCAGGTGTTGCCATTCGTTGCGCAATCTGGAGAGGAGAGGAGCGTCGGAGAGGAGAGGAGGAATGCCGAGAGGAGGGAGAAGAGCAGATGAGACAAGGAGAGGAGGATGCGTATGCGCAGTAGGGGTGTGGACGCACGGCGGATGGATGGATGGAGGGAGGGAGGGAGTGACATAGCCCCGAGCATAAGATGCTTCGCATATTATGCGTCCAAAAGAGCTGGACGTACCAACCCATTTCGTCGCCACGATCTGGGGAAGGTCGCGACGGCGGCTCTTCATCTCCAGCGGAGGTGCTGCGGCACGGCGTGTCACCGTACGGATCCATTATATTGGCGAGCCTTTCTAGACGAGTGCGCAACACAGGGTCCATAGCGGCACGCTTCGCAGGAGCACGGGCCGGCGCGACAAACAGCGGGTAGCCGAGAAGCGCGGTAACCGGAAGTGACATTTGTTTTGAGTAGCGCGTTGGCGATGACGTATGTCACGTGACATTTGGAGGAGCACTCGGCGGGAAGGAGAGACCAGCCGACGGGGAGAGCAGCGAAGGAAAGAGAGAAACGAGCGAGGGACATTTTTAGATCATCAAACGCGTGTAACTCCGCTATTACGGCACCATTTCGAAAAATTATTGCGGCTACGTGTTCGTTGCAGACTCGTACACAACTGCAACACCACTACTAAATTTCGACCTCTGGGTGGTTTAGGGGCCCTTTAACTTGTTCTCGAGCTTCGTTGTTAACCTCCAAGTTTCTGCCCCATATGTTAGCACCGGTAGAATGCAATGATTGTACACTTTTCTTTTCAATGACAGAGGTAAGCTCCCAGTCAGGATTTGGCAATGCCTGCCGTATGCACTCCAACCCAATTTTATTCTTCTGGAAATTTCTTTCTCTTGCTCAGGGTCCCCTGTGAGTAATTGACCAAGATAAACGTAGTCCTTCACAAACTCTAGAGGCTGACTGGCGATCCTGAATTCTTGTTTCCTTGCCAGGCTATTGAACATTATCTTTGTCTTCTGCATATTCATCTTTAACCCAATTCTTACTTTCTTGATTAAGGTCCTCAATCATTAACTGTAATTTGTCTCCATTGTTGCTGAATAGGACAATGTCATCTGCAAACCGAAGGTTGTTGAGAAATTCGCCGTTGATCCTCACTTCTAAACCTTCCCAGTCTAAGAGCTTGAATACTTCTTCTAAGCATGCAGTGAATAGCATTGGAGAGGTTGTGTCTCCTTGCCTGACCCCTTTCTTGATAGGTAACTTTCTACTTTTCTTGTGGAGAACCAAGGTAGCTGTGGAATCCTTGTAGATATTTGCTAAGATATTCACGTATGCCTCCTGTACTCCTTGATTACACAATGCCTTTATGACTGCTGGTATCTCTATTGAATCAAATGCATTTTCATAATCTATGAAAGCCATATAGAAAGGTTGATTGTACTCCACAGATTTCTCGATTACCTGATTGATGACATGGATATGATCCATCGTAGAATATCCCTTCCTGAAGCCAGCCTGTTCTCTTGGTTGGCTGAAGTCAAGTGTTGCCCTGATTCTATAGGAAATTATCTGATGAATATTTTATACAATACTGAAAGCAAGCTAATGGGTCTATAATTCTTCAATTCTTTAACGTCTCCCTTCTATTGGATTAGTATAATGTTGGCGTTCTTCCAGCTCTTTGGTATACTTGAAGTTGTGAGGCATTGCGTATAAAGGGCCGCAAGCTTTTCAAGCATGATATCTCCTCCATCTTTGATTAAATCTACTGTTATTCCATCTTCACCAGCAGCTTTTCCCCTGGTCATGTCTTTCAAGGCCCTTCTAACTTCATCGCTAGTTATAGAAGGAGCCTCTGTATCCTGTTCTTCACTACTTCGAATGAAAGTAGCTTGGCTGTTTTGGGAACTGTACAGGTCAGTATAGAATTCTTCCGCTGCTTTTACTATGTCATCGAAATTGCTGATGATATTACCATGCTTATCTTTCAGTGCATACATCTTGCATTGTACTATGCCAAGCTTTCTTCTTACTGATTTAATGCTGCGTCCATATTTTACGGCTTCGTCAATCTTTGCCATGTTATAATTTCGAATAACCGTTACTTTCTTCTTGTTGATCAGTTTTGACAGTTCAGCGAATTCTATCTGATCTCTTGAGTTGGACATTTTCATCTTTTGTCGTTTCTTTATTAGGTCCTTTGTTTCTTGGGAGAGCTTACCTACTGGTTGCCTTGGTGCCTTACCTCCCACTTCAACTGCTGCTTCTGAGATCAACCTAGTTACGGTTTCATTCATTACCTCTATGTTGTCCTCATCTTCCTGTTCTAAAGCTGCATATTTGTTTGCAAGCACCAGCCTGAATTGGTCTGCTTTTACCCTTACTGCCTCTAGGTTGGCCTGTTTCCTCTTGACTAATTTCACAATTTCTATCTTCAAATTGAGAGAAATCCTAGACCTCATTAACCTATGGTCACTGCACTTTACCTTACCTAACACTTCTACATCCTGCACTATGCTTGGATCGGCAGAGAGTGTGAAATCTATTTCATTCCTTGTTTCTCCATTAGGGCTTTTCCAGGTCCACTTCCTGTTGCTGCACTTCCTGAAGAAGGTATTCATTATTCGGAGCCTATTTCTTTCCGGGAATTCTACTAGCATCTCTCCTCTTTCATTCCTAGAATCGATGCCATAGTTGCCAATTGCTTGCTCACCAACCTGCTTTTTCTCCACTTTTTCATTGAAGTCCCCCATGACTACAGTATACTGAGTTTGCACCTTTCTCATTGCTAATTCAACATCTTCATAAAACTGTTCCATTTCTTCATCATCATGACTAGAGGTTGGGGCGTAGGCTTGTACTACCTTCATTTTGTACCTCCTATTCAGCTTTATTACGACGACTGCTACCCTCTCATTAATGCTGTAGAATTCATCAATGTTGCCCGCTATGTTGTTATGGACTAGAAATCCTACCCCGGATTCTCTCTTATCTAGAAGACCTCTGTAGCAGAGGACATGGCCGTTAGTCAGCACTGTGTAAGCCTCACCAGTTCTTCTAACCTCACTAAGGCCAATAATATCCCCAGGCAATGCCTGATAATTCTTCAAATAGTCCAGCTATGCTAGCCTCACTCGAGAGGGTGCGCGTGTTGAACGTTGCCAGGTTCAGTTTCCATTGGCGACCTGTCCGGACCCAGAGATTCTTAGCACCCTCTGCCGCGTAGCAGGTCTAGCCGCCGCCTTGGTCAGGTGCTCCGCAGCCACTGGGGACTGAGGGCCATGGGTTAATTGTCGGAGTCATGAGGGAGGTAGTGGCCGAATACTGCACCAGGGAGGCCAATTTCTGTTCTGGTGAGGGAGTGACTTTGATGAAGCTTAGTGGGCCTTCCTAGTTTGGTTGCACCTGAAGTAGTATAGCCCCACTAGCTCTCGGCAATATATATATATATTTTTCTTGCCGGTGTCAGGCACCACTCCATGCCTGAAGATGTAGTGGACTGGAGTAGGATTCGAACTTATGACCTGCAGATTTGAGGCCGGGTATTCTACCTCTGCTCCACGCCACATAATTACACGGACTTTATTACAAAACACCGAATAAAGTTTTCTACTTAGCCGTCGCAGGAGCTCGCCGCCAACACGGTCGCCCTCGGAGACCTTATATATAAGCGATAGAGCGTCAGATCAGACGCATGGGCTATACTGATGGCTGTAGTTGAGATCAATCCACATGCAGTCCCTTCCGTGCCCGAAACTTATGTCGGCGGCGAGCTTGTTTTGGCCAGCGGCTTAATTGGCTTGGTCGGACCGCATTCGGCAAGCCAATTTAAGTGCCAATCCCGCGCGATGACACTGATTGCGCAGGTGGAGAGTGTGCGTCTATGTAATTAATTTTATTCCCGTACCTCGTATCGGCACGGCAAGATGTTGGCGGGTCATCGAAATATGCGCGAGGCCCTCTGCTGGTTCGATATGGGCACCCCCTTTGCATTGTTTTTCGTATAGACCTGATCGCGATTTTTCTTTTGCCAATATCTGCGTGCATGCTTAGAACGAATATCGGGTATAACAAATATATTTCCGGGCTTTTCTGCTGGTTTTGTCCCTGATGCTCGTACATGCGATAGGTAGACGTGCTCAGACACGTATTATAAGAGGATGAAATTTATCTCGTGATCCTCGACATTGGAGAAACAAAAGTTTTTGAAAACATTGACACCATTTGACATCGGGAGAAATGCTGTTGCAAAAAATGAGCTGTCATTGTCAGGACTACAGTCATACTCCGAGTCTTGTCTGCATGAAAGTCAGTGAACTTTCATTATTTTGAGTATGCTGAGAGAAAATTCTTTCAGCAGCAAGCTCAAAACCATCCAAACATGGCAAGCATCACACTCAAAGCCTCGCTAGCTGAAAGTGCATACCTCCAGCTTGCTCCATGCGCCGCATGGCGATTTCCATGCGCTCAGTCCTCAGTGGTACTCGTTTTATAAGAACCTAATTTCTGTTTCCTGCTGCACTAGTGTCTAAACGAACCTATACGTACAAGTACTCACCACCCATGGAAGCGTCCCGTGAGCTTGGAGAAGTGCCCGGAGTATCCACCTATGCTCGAAAACTCGCAGACATAAGAACAATGGTGCACACTACACCTGCTATTCCATTGTACGTGTTGCTCCTGCTCCATCAGCGCCTTACAATTCCTCTAAACGAAAATGTGATTGAAACAGTTCGAGTGGTAAAGTGTGTTGTCATGCTCCTTCATTGCTATAATCTGTATACAAGACAGCATTCTGAAATATATTACAGTACCCTTTCTTTTCACATAGAAGTTCGACAGAGGGTTAGCCGATAAGCTTGCCCCGCCTTAACAGCCAGCCATCGTCAGAGGGCGTTATGTTGGGCCCTTGGCAGTGCAACTGTAAAACCAGTTTTCAGGTAATCCAGACCTTACTCGATACTTTCTTTTAAAGTATGGGTAAGACTACTACTCTAGGCTACTAGTAGATCTGCCCATTATGTGCATTGCCCCTCTTGCCTCCGTCTTAATCAGCGCCCATCTTAGTCGCTGCAGCTGCCAGGGCGCTGTGCTGCCGAGCAAGAGGGTTCAATGATCAGCCGCCATGGCCAGCATTCCGATAGGGGTGAAATGCAACACTTGTGTACCACCTTCTTCAGGTGCATGCTAAAGGACCCCGGGTGGTCAAAAATAATTACGAGATCTCCCCTATGGCATCCCTCACAGCCCAATGAACAACTTTGACATGGTAAACCTGACAATTTAACATTTCTTTTCACCCATTTTGATCCTCTTTCCGTCCCTCTTACCTTTCTTCCAGTGCAGAGTAGCTGACTAGAAGAATGTGTCTCAGAGTGACCTCTCGGCCTTTTTTTATTGTTTCTTTCTTCCTCTTAACAATCAATTAGCAGCACTGTGTGTTGTGTTCAAAGCTTTCCACAGTATTAAAGTGAAGAAAACTGAGTACGCACATGTTTGTGTGTAAACCTTTATTTATGGCAATTACAGTAATGGCATGAACATGTACAAAGTGTATACAATGGGTAAAAAAAAAAGTTCACTGGTGCGGCACACCAGTGTCCCCATGAAGTAAATAACAGTGGCAGAACAAGGAATGTTGCCGAAGCCGCAGTGCCCCCATGGCAATACTTGTAAACCGAAATAACGAGGGTACTACGTGCATCTGCACTGACAATTCTAGCAAATGGAAACGTCTGAGGTAGGCTGATGAAAGTATTGCTTGAGGTACACATTATAAACAGTCAAATGACTCATGATCATTAAAAATTGTTCACATTGACTGTTGACACAGGAGCACAGGGAAGAGTTACCTATCAGAGTCCCAGATGGACAAGTAACCAAACATTCTAGAAAAAAAAAAGTGACAAAAGTCAACATGCCAGTTCTGAAACGGCATTCAGCTGTAACATGACTGAATGTATATGTGTATACATGAACATGAGGCGTTGCTGAAAAGCTGTATGAAAAATATCCCTAAATTTAGGACACATATTTTAGCATATTTATTAACAGGTACCCTTTGTATGTTACCGTACCTATTTTCAGCCCTATTACACAAAGACATCATTAGTTTCTCATGCATATTTCATTGTTTTTCAACTCACTCGAAGGACTGTTGGCGTGACTTAGCCAGACAAACGCATATTTTTGTGCCTTTTGAAATTGGTAAGCAATATTGTAAGCTGGCATTCTGTCTATTTGGTCCCAACTGTCCCTTCTGCTGTTGTGGGGATCGAGGCGACTTCCTGCACCTCATACGACGGCCATTTTCCAAGCTTCATCTACGGCCCACCAGCAACATAGTGGACGTGGCTAGAGTGCTGGAGCTACTTTCCCACGCAAACCATGCCCCTTCCTCCCACACTTGAGCGACACGTGTGAGCAAACGTCACCGGGATGCGCCCCGATTGGCCTTACCGTGATCGTCCCCCCCAGGTGTCCTCTACCTCGAGCTCCTAACAGCTGAACACTTCCTCGCCGTGACAGATGTCCCACAGGCTCACCACGAGTTTTATCTTGACACCCACGAGTTATATTCGCCCCTAGCTACTAGCACTACCCTCCTACTCCTCATTAAAGCGACTCGTGCAATGCGGTCAGTTGAGTCCTCACAATACACGACGCCAAGTCTAACAATGCCACAAAGTTCATGGCCACAGTTATTTGGACAACAAGAAGGCACTGATTGCTGAAAGCAATGAGAGGTGTGACACCAACAATTGCAGTGGTGCTGCAGAGCGCAGGGCTGCAAAACAAGTAGCTCCTTGCTTTAGAAATACAGACCTGCCGACCTTGGCATCGGAAAAATAATGAGGTCGAAGCCAGAAAAGAATATCAAGTGAAAAGTACTAAAAACTGTTCTGTTACTCAACCTGTCAACTGCTTATTTAAGAAATCTGGGAAGTGTGTTCTGTAGAGACGCTGTGAACAGGCATTCTGCTTTATAGTAGTTGCAGCAAGAAGGAAGCAATACCTGCCAGAGACAAACGAACAATATTCGGGATGTTTATTCATGAAGTATTCATATAATGGCGGCCGATAGTTTGGTTGCAATCATATCATTAAGTAGATGGTGCTAGCATGGGTAGGTCCGATTAATCCAGCATGTCCGAAAAATCAGGCTGAAACATTCATCGGGGACGCTTTTTTTTGTAGTTTTTAAAAGCTAAATTTACCCTAAACTGGCTGCAAATGAAAGTAAACTTATTAGTGCCAATATGACAGCCGTAAACGAGCTTTCAAAATTGGGAATTTCACGATAAAATCGTAAAAGTTGGCAGGTACGGAAATTCAAAACAAGATGGAGGTTCACAGGAGGATGGAGGCATGAAGTGGTTAACAAGGAATGTCACCGAAGCCAATGTTTCGACAGAACAAGTCCCCCTGTTGAAATGTTGGCTTCAGCGACACTCCTTGTTCTAGCCCTGTTAATCCCTGCTTTAGAGGAATTCTAATGTCGTGGCGTGAACCACACGTACAGTCGACTCCCGTTATTTCGACCTTGCTCAATTCGAACCAACTGGAAAGCCCCGGAGAAAAATTATACATTGCTGTAGATAGAAATCTCGTCTAGTTCGAACTCAAAAGCGTGTCGATTTGGTTCATTTGACCCACACTGGTGCCTCTTCAAGCGCAGCCTTTACTAAAGGCTTGAAAACACAATGAATTCAGTAGATGATGCTTAATGCTTCCCTAGGTGTGAAGCTGTTTTACTTAATGTTTATCCTTTAGTTGTTCCTTCTACCAGCGAAGACATTTGTTCCTGCTTGTTTCATGTGTCACACTGAAGCGGCTTTTAAACACATTGGCTATTTCCACCTCATGCTGGTCGAGTCGCACTTCAAGAGCAAGAAACAAAAATACATTACAGACTACTTCAAGCAATAAAGAAAAGATTTGAATTAATTCATTTTGCTACTATTTCTTAATTCGACTTTTAGAGAACTAGACTAAATTTTTGCGGTCCTGCGAGGGTCAAATTAACGGAAGCCAACTGCGTCAGCTATGTCATGAAACGTTTGAAGCATTTATAAGGTCCCACAAGGACGTCCAGGAACAGCACTAAGGAGCTTGACCTCGGGAACTTAGATCTAAACACCTGGGAACGAAGAAATACTTTTTCTTGGCAACTGCAGCATCGAGTTTGATCTGGTTTGTTGTATTTAAAAGTAAAAGTTATAGCTCTGCCCACTGTACGTAAAGCAAATTTTTTAGACCATTTTTTTTTTTGCAAAAATACTGTGAAATCAGAAAAAAAGAAAAGCTGAATAATCAAGCTTACAACTGAACCTATTCAGACAATTAAAGTGGCTCAAAGTGACGTACATTTTACATCGCTCTGATGTATATCACTAATTTGTCTTCAAGACTGTTGTATATATGGTAACAGTTCCCATGCAAGCTGTTAATTTATATTAACATTTGTATGCTTGAGATGCTCTAACAGATGTAGTTTACAGAACTGCGAAATGTATACTATGTATTTGATGCAGAGTTACAGATTTGTAAACTTTGTGCTTCAATTTTCTAAGCTCAAGTTTTTGGAAAATTTTTGGACGGAAATTTGAGGCCCTAAATCAAAATTTTTCTTCTACGATGGGTAGATTTCATTTTTCTTTCTATTTGATTGATCTAAGATAGCAAAGTGTGATCATTTCTGCATTTCACGTGTATTTCAAGTCGGCTCGAAGCTGGCTCTCGAGCTAACGATTTCTCTTAAGGCTGCTGAACTTTCCAGAAGGCCATGCTAAACATATGTCAATTCTCATAGCTCAGATTGATTTAAATCAGGCAGTCTTGAAACATTTCAACACCAGTAAATGTAACATAAGAAACAACGCTACTGACTAGATGATGACACTCGACAAAATTTGTACTGTGGCTCACATGCCTGCCCCCGCCCCCCCAAAAAATAGCTACTCGTGAGGAATATCACAACTGGCATTATGACACAACCAAAATTGTGCGCACAGCTCCATCTGAAACCCAACAACAACATGCACAGCAACAACCTGTGGCGAAACAGTTGAAGCAGTTTCACCTGCAATAACAAGTGAACAATTTGTGCTCGGGCAGAGTGAAATGCGACAAATTGTACATTTGCAGCTGACACAAAAATTTCCTGTCCTGACATCTTGCTGTAGTAGGATTGTCCGACTGTACTCTCTCGAAACACTTTGTGTTCACATCAACAGTGCATAAAAATTGTAAAATGACCTAACTTCTCGTCAAACACTGAAAATATCACATCTGCTATGCTGCTGCAAGTATTAACAAGTAGTATTCCTGGGCAGTGCACGCACTCGGAATAGTCTGGCACAATAAAGAGGAAGTACAAGATCACTGCCTTGATCAAATGAAATTAAGAATACTGAGGATATAAATACGCAATGTTACATACGAGAAAATATTAAGAAGTTGCCTGCCTGGCAAGCAAGAACCTAAATACTACAGAAGAAAACATGTATGCACACATACCCACACACACAAGAGAAATTAAATACACCATGCCTGGAGTTATAGGCTGGGCTAGTTGGTTTACAACCAGCATGGCAATCAGCCCAGACGATGGGACCCTCAATGTGCACTATGTTGGCCTCTGGGGGTTCGAGAGCACAGTAGCAATTAATTCTTGCGCCTGCGCAGAGCGCTCCATAGCCTCCCGGACACTGACCAGCTCCTGCTGAAGCACTTGTGCCTGGTTGTTCTGGCCAGCGATGTGCTCCATAGCGTGCCCCACACGTTCTTCGAGCTGAAAAAGTTGGTATAAGTACTTCAATTAGCTCCGCTAATCAACTTACTTTCACTTACCCAAACTAAGTTAATTTGCTGGTTAGCTACGCTGCTAAATTGCTACCTAGTGGTGCTGCATAACACGTACTGTACGCTCAACTGCAAGAATTTACAAGACTGCAGAACCTGAGAGAACATCGCATTTACTTTTAGCAGGTTGTGAATGTAGCTAGTAAAACCATACAACACAGGGTTCATACAGTTTTCCAATGCAAAAATTCAAGGATATTCCAGGACTTTCGAGGACCTGTCACAGGTTTTTCAAGGACTCAAAGCGGCATCCAAAGTAGGATTTCTTTACTCTAACACTTCCAAAAATGACTAGTTTTATTGCACTTACAATAAATAAATGTATATCACAATTATAATAAAAATGTAACGCTTCTCAAGATCACAACACAAAATGAACGCTTACACAGCGGCTGAGATTTATCCAGTATAGGGTTATTGCACTAAAATAAAAAGAAATAAATGTATATGCCAATGATGGTAATAATGTATAACGTTGATCACTTTACAAGTTCACAGCAATACCAAAAAAAAAAAGTTTACTGGACATGTTTACCGAACATTTCCAAACCATTCAGTGTAGTCTTGCTACACATCCATTATATTATAACAAATAAGTGTAGACCGCTTATAACGTAAGTCGCTGGAGTCGTGAATATCTGCACTATAAGCAGTACCACACTATAACCAAAACGACGATTTTCAAGCCCTGCATGTATGCAAAACATGTAGACCAAGCATGTAGACACGCTTTGTACTATCGTGTGCACATCGCGATGTAGCCTGTGCTCTTCAAGCTCGACAGCTTTGCACAGAGTCAAAACGAAACAATTATTTGCCGCAACCGCTGCGGAAAAAACCGTGACCGCTATCGACGCGATTATGAACGGCAAATTTGCAGTGCTGAAAGCACACGCCCGACGCACACACCGAGTCTGGACGAATTAACTACCATTCGCTGCAACACCTGCAGTCGAAACCGCGGTCGCTATCTATGTGATCATCGATGGCGACTACGCAGTTTTTTAGGCACGCGAGTAAAAACGAAACTACTGTTTGCTGCAACCGCTGCGGAGAAAACCGCGGCCGCTATCGACGCGATCGTGGATGATGACTACGCAGTTACGAAAGCATGCAGCCAACGCGGTGTTATGCGCGGCGGTAAATACAAGAATACAGGCTTTAAAGACACAAATAGGCTCGAAGCGTTCCGGCGTTGCTGTCATTCACGTACGATTTCAACTGATGGCTGTGGCGATGCGGACTCCGCCGCTTCATTTCGGTTGGATGCTAGTGCCGTTCATGCTCTTTTGCATCGGACATTTGCTGCGCTCCTCGCTCACCAAGCTCTGAAAGTAGTCCGAATTAACCGATGTGCAGCCAAATAAGTCCGAATTAACGAGAGTTTGATTGCATTGAATAATGCATACGCCGGCTGGGAGCACGCACCTTGTTGAGAAGCGTGCTCATTGCCGCCCTTGTGAGGGAGAGTTTCCCGCGGAAGCCGCATTATAACCGGTATTTCGTCTTACGCGGCTGCACTGTAAGCGGTATGCGTATACATGGAGTTCTATGGCAGGGTAAATGGGAGTTGGAAAAGGCCGCGTTGTAGCCACTTCTGCACTATAAACGGTTACGTTATAAGTGGTCTATACTAGACGTCTATAGCAATTTTGTAAAACATGTCTTATCTTGATCATTTCCAAGTCTGCAATATTAAAAGTTAACGCAACAAACACTCACAACAGCTGCTCAGGCTTCTGCAGTATTAGCTGGGTTGGTTCATTAAATATTTCCAAAACATTCAGCATATTATATTTTCAGCTGTATAAGATGCTTTTTTTTTCTGGATTTTTCGTCGGTGCGTCATATAGAACGGTGTGACCTATGTACGTTTCTTTTTCTGGAAAAAGTGCCGTCAAAATTGGATCCGATGTTATGGCCACGCGAAGCGTACTCGTCGACTTAATTGCTACGGGTTCTGTGCGCACTGTCGAGGTGCCGGGTTCTCGTGATAAAGCCTCCAAGCGCCGTGCGAGAGCGATGGAGCAGCAACGCAAACAGCGGTAGGCCAACCACGAGTCGATCTACCCCGAAGTCGTCACATCTGCAGATAAGATACGGCGCGCGCAGCTGTGCAAACTACGCAGTTGCTACGACAGTACAGGCAGCCCCCCCCTCCTTCCTGGGCTGCCTTCCTGCTTTCCTCCCTTGTGCGCGATTCGGCTCACCATCGCAAGCTTTCACTTGCACAAGCAGCATATGGCGCGCGAAGACAATGTTATTGCCCTTGGACTTTATACGGAACATTGCGGCAACCACAACGGCAGAAATGCGCCTGGAGTGGAAATATATGGCACCCATACCCTTGCGCGTGACCCGCTTTCACAGAGCGAAACATCACTGTAACTTTTTAAAATCACTTACCGAAAGAACAGGTGCGTCTTATACACCGATGCGACTTGTATACGTTTACTTTTTTTCGGGAAAACTGCCGTTTTGAGGGGGGTGCGTCTTATACAAAGGTGCGAATTATAGATTGGAACATACGGTAATGTTATTGCACTTCATCATCAGCCTATATTTTATGTCCACTGCAGGACGAAGGCCTCTCCCTGCGATCTCCAATTACCCCTGTCTTGTGCTAGCGCATGGGTTCTCAAAGTGGGTTCCGCAGGCCCCTGCTCGGGGTTCCTCGAGCCACTGATAAATGATGTTATACTTCGGAGGAATAAAAAAAAAAAAAAACTGATGCGCGGAGCACTACAAGTGCGCGCCACAAAAGAGCTAAAACGGCGCTAGCGTCCAAAAACGAAGCGATGCAGTCCTCACTGGTATGGTCCTCAGCGGCAATCGTACACTATACGTGACTGACAGCAACGCCGGAACTCTTCGTGCCTAATTGTGTCCTCAAAGCCTTTATTCTTGCGTTAATCGCCGCGCGTAACACCGCGTTGGCGGCTAGCCGCGTGCCTTCATAAGTGCGTAATCGCGATCTATGATCGCGTCGATAACCAACACAGTTTCGTCCGCAGCAGCGGTTGCGTGCCTTTCGCTGCGTAGTCGCCATCCATGATCGCGTCGATAGCGACCGCGGTTTCGTGCGCACTTGTTGCAGCAAACGGTAGTTTCGTTTTGACTTGGTGAGTGCGTCGGCTATGGCGTCGGCCGCCTGCCTTCTGAACCGCAAGGTCGCCGACCATGATCTCGTCGATAACGGCCGTGGTTTTCTCCGCAGCGGTTGCGGTAAGCAGTAGTTTCGCTTTGACTCAGTGCAAAGCTGTCGAAGATGAAGAGCACCGGCTACATCGCGATGGGCGGGCAATTTGTTGGCGACCAGCTCACTAGCGAAAAAATAATTGGGATGTGCGCGCGGTAGTGAAAAGAGTGTCTCAGATGAAGACGCGCGCCGCGGCCGCGCTGCGAAGGATGTCGCGAGGCCTTTGCCGCTGCTAGCTCAAATAAGTCATGAGATGACGAGAACTTCAGCTTTCGCACTGCTCTTCTTCTTTCTAGGGTTTTACGTGCCAAAACCAGTTCTGACTGTGAGGTACGCCGTAGTGGAGGGCTCCGGATTAATTTTGACCACCTGCGGTTCTTTAACATGCACTACAACGCAAGCACGTACACGGGCAAAAGTTTTTGCATTTCGCCTCCATCGAAATGCGGCCGCCGCGGCCGGGATTCGATCCCGTGACCTCGTGCTCAGCCACGAAACGCCTTTGCTAACTGAGAAACGCCTTTGCTAACTGCTCTTGTGCAAAATAGAAACAAGATTTGCTAATAGACCGATCCCACCGGCCAGTTTCACGACGCCACCGCTGCCGCGGTGCATGCTGGTACTTGTAGTCATCCGGCCGCTCGAGCCGCCCGGAGTGCCTGTGCGTCCTGTTTCCGAACGCTTTTTGGCAATTTTTATGGTTCGTGTAGAGCCATCGTGCGATGGGAGGATTGACCTGCTGCGTTCTTGGGTGCTAGAACAACCACACAAGGGAGAAAGGCTTCGGGTTCTATGTGTTTTCTAAAGAGCGAAAGCTTCGAGAGAAGTGGATCCAACGGATTAATAGGTGGTAGTGGTACTACACAGCGCGAGAAGAAATACGGGGACGAATAGCGGCCGCATTTCGATGGGGGCAAAATGCGAAAACACCCGTGTACTTAGATTTTCCGGAATTTATAGATTTATCGATTATCTATTAGCTATTGGCTATCGATTACCGATCCCAAGCTACTGACCACGTATTTGGGCTAGGCTGAGCACTACCAAGTCATCCCCAGCATTTCCCGAAATTTATTAATTATTGATCGATTATTGATTAGCTATTCATTGGCTGTGGCAAGGTATTGGCCATGTATTTGGGCTAAGCACTACCAAGTCATGCCCAGCATTTCCCGTAATTTATTGATTATTGATTGATTATCGATTAGGTATTGATTGCCTATCGCAAGGTATTGGCCACGTATTTTGGCTAGGCTAAGCAATACCAAGTTATGTCCAGCATTTTCCGGAATTTATTGATTATTGATTGATTATTGATTAGCTATTGATTGCCTATCGCAAGGTATTGGCCACGTATTTGGGCTAGGCAAAGAACTACCAAGCCATCCCCAGCATTTTCAGGAATTGATTATTCATCGATTATTGATTAGCTATTGATTGCCTATCGCAATGATTGGCCACGTTTTTGGGCTAGGCTAAGAACTACCATGTCATCCTCAGCATTTTCCGTAATTGATTATTCATCGATTATCGATTAGCTATTGATTAGCTATCGCAAGGTATTGGCCACGTATTTGGGCTAGGCGAAGCACTACCAAGTCATGCCCAGCATTTTCCGGAATTTATTGATTATTGATCGATTATTGATTAGCTATTGATTGGCTATCGATTGGCTATCCAAATGTATTGACTACATATTTGGGTAAGGCTAAGCACTACCCAGTCATTCCCAGAATTTTCCGTAATTTATTATTATTGATTGATTATCGATTAGCTATTGCTTGACTATCGATGACTTGGCGATGATTGGCTATCGGTGTTTTAATGTTAAAAACGCCGCGTAGCTTACCCAAGAACTTCTAGATATCGCTGTTACCGAAGTCTGCAAGTCGTGCGCGAAACCCCTGTAGGTAAGCATCATTAGGGCACGAAAGTTTCAGCGCCGCACTTCAAACCTGTCTCCAACAGGTATACAAATCCTATTATGTCCGTCGCTAAGCAAACATAACGGTGCAGTCACCGAGATGCACGTGTGCAAAAATAGTAACACAGAACGACCGCATACATCAACATGTACTACATACAAAGCTCGAACAAATATGATACCCAACGCGTTATCAGCGGGTAACAACCGAAATGAAGGAGCCGCAGGCTCTTTTCAACATTCCCCTCACATGCTGCAATGAACAGCTGATGTAATTTCTTAAAATACATGACAAATGTTTCTCGGTGGTGGAGTCGTAGAGATGTCTGGGAAGCTCGTGCGCAGTACTCAACGAGCGCGGATTGCGGTTACAGTGACTGTACTGCGGTTGTGTGGTTGACCAGTTGACTACAACCAAGATGGTGGCCGTGCTACTTCCGGTAAGCCGGCGCATGCGCAGATCGGTCGGTGGGATCGGTCTATTCATTCAGTAAATAAAAGCCTGTTGACGTAGTAAGCATTCATTTATTGTTTTCTTGATACCTTGAGTAATTCGACGTTCGTTTAATTAGGACATTTTAATTTGGTTAAATGGGGGGGGGGTTCCTTGGCGCTTCATGGAGCTTAGCAGGGTTCCCTGGAACGAACATGCTTGAGAACCCCTGTGCTAGCGTATTCCAACTTGCGCCTGCAAATTTCCTAACTTCGTCATCCCATCTGGTTTTCTGCCCAGCTCGACTGCGCTTCCCTTCTCTTGGTATCCATTCTGTAACCCTAATGGTCCACCGGTTATCCATCCTACGCATTACATGGCCTGGCCAGCTCTATTTCTTCCGCTTAATGTCAACTAGAATATCGGCTATCCCCGTTTGTTCTCTGATCCACACCGCTCTCTTCCTGTCTCTTAACGTTAGTTCAAAGAATTTTCGTTCCATCGCTCTTTGTCACCCGCCGTGGTTGCTCAGTGGCTATGGTGTTGGGCTGCTGAGCACGAGGTCGCGGGATCGAATCCCGGCCACGGCGGCTGCATTTCGATGGGGGCGAAATGCCAAAACACCCGTGTACTTAGATTTAGGTGCACGTTAAAGAACCCCAGGTGGTCCAGATTTCCGGAGTCCCCCACTACGGCGTGCCTCATAATCAGAACTGGTTTTGGCATGTAAAACACCATAATTAAATTTTTTATTTTTTAATCGCTCTTTGTGCGGTCCTTAACTTGTTCTCGAGCTTCTTTGTTAACCTCCAAGTTTCTGCCCCATATGTTAGCACCGGTAGAATGCAATGATTGTACACTTTTCTTTTCAACGACAGTGGTAAGCTCCCAGTCATTATTATTGCACTTATCATAAATAATATAACAAACCTCCACCCAAAGGCACTGAGCATCAGTGGTAAAGTTGCTCCACTATAGCTCTCTTTAGCTTCACTAGCTTCACCTCGTGCACACGAGCGAAAGTGGGACAAGGCAGACCGACGGGCGAGGAGTGAAACAAACGATAGGGTGAGGAAAGCAGCGTACACACTGCCAGCAGAACCAGCACCGAAGTGCGGCATGGGTCTCTCGCTCTGCTCTGTTCACGGTTTGACGCGGTGAAGTCTTATTTTTCCGTGCAGTTCTGCAAAACGGAACCAAGCGTGCTCGCACCGGCGTATTGTTTCTGAAATGAGGAGTTTGTCACATCAACGCTGACCTACCACAGAAAGGAGGTTGCAATGTCGATATCAGTGTGCATCGCTCACGAAATTCAAGGATTTTCAAGGAAGGAAAAAAATTCCAGGACTTTCAAGGGCCTTGAAAACGCACTTTTCAATTTCAAGGGTTTTCAAGGATTTAAAGGACCTGTACGCACCCTGCAGCACTATGTTGCAGTTCAATACTATAATGAACTTATCGATAAGAAAACTTTTTACTCCTTTTTGTCCATAGAACACCACATACTTTGAACCTGAATATAACCAAGTGTGTTCATACGCGATTTCAGTGTAACAAAATTTCACTGCGGCCGCAAACGAATACCGCCCCAATAAATGGACAGTTCCGTGGACGCCGATGGTCACATGGTTGAATTACATGCGGCTGCTTGAGCATGCACCTCTCCAATTGCGTGCCGCATGGCAGAGAGCGACCACCGAAGCGAAGCAGCGTCTAATAAACACGAGTAGCAGTACTAGTAATAAACTCAAGACCTTCCTACCGTCCTGTTCCGTATAAGGTTCAAGAGATCCTATCGTGCCCTGCGCGACGTGCGCTGTGGGTGTGAGGGAAAGCGTGCAAGGGCGACTTGAGAAGGATGGTACCTTGGTGTGCACCGTATTCCGCGGCCGAAAGGGGGATGAGCAAGCGCTTGGTAACATGATCAAGTGCGCGCTGAAGGGGATGGGTGGGAGAAGCGAGCGCGCATCTCTTCTCTTTTAACCTGGCCGATGCGGTGGATGGGTGTGCTGCCTGCGCTCTTCATCTCGGTGGCGTCGTGGTGGCAAGTCTTTGTGGTCATCGAGTAAGATCTGTTCATGTTCACATGAGCGCGCGTGACACCATGCTTCTTAAGTACATGTAGTAAGCTAAAATTTACTGACGGGGAGCTCGCTCGCGGTAATGCGAGCAAGTGCAGGCGAGAGCGGAGGCAGGTTGGCGCATGTCTCCTTTTCTAGCCCGGCTGTGGCTGACCATGGCTATCAGCGTGGCTGCGAGCCACATTTTCGAAGTAATCTCCCACGTATGCAAACACTGGGCAACCCTCTTGCACCATGCATTGCAAGATATTTAACGGAGGGTTCATGGAGCAAGCATATTCGAGCACAGAATTGGTTTTCTTCAAAACCTGTCAATCATTCATAAAATGGTAAAACTAGCCCAAATTAGTTCAGCATACAAAAGATTCGTAAGAGATGGCAGGTACGAGTTGTGATATATGAAATATTTATTCTGTAGAAAGCATCGCAGATAAAAAACCAAGTGCAGTGCAATATGTGTGGATTGAAGATTCAACAACCACACTACTTGCGTAGCTTTCACAGCACCCTTGCCAATTACGAAATGGAGTGAAAGAGTTCTACGTACCCGTCGGTTGCTCTCGACCAGCTGCTGCAACTGCTCGGTCATCTGTGACAGCAAGTCACTCTGACGCTGCTGCTCGGCGACAATCCGCTCGATCACATCGTTGGCACCTCTCCGTCGAGATGGCCGGCTGGCCTCGTCATCTGCCGGACGGTGGTCTACAAATGGAAAGCAAACAGCTTGATTCAATCATGCAAATTGTAAACGCATGTGCTGACAGATACAACTGCGTATATGAATTTAAAATACTGCTAAGTCATCCTTAAAGATGGTAACGCCGCATGCGAACGAGGTGCATGAAGGAATGCTCCTTCTTGGACGAGCTGGCAACTTGTACTGCGTTGGGGTGCACTTGAAAGACAAGGACCGATTCAGGCGCATGTGCCTGAATGTCTGGGGTTTTACATGCCAAAATCACAATTTGATTACCAGGTACTCCATAGTGAGGTACTCCAGATTAATTTTGACTACCTGGGATTCTTTAACGTGCAGTATGTGTCTTTGTGTACCTCACTCTGTCCTTATCTACCAAGTGCACCCCAACGCAGTATAACGTGAGGAATGCAGACACACGCAAGCACAGACTTGCAAATGAAGGTTTAGTAGGAAAATGGTGACTATACACATAGTCCATCTAGTATCACTCAATTTAAAAAAAAAAAGGAAACATACGTTGGCTCAGAAAATGAAAGTGCACGTGTCAATGAAATGTAGTCACTAGACGAGATCAGTGCACTCACCAACGCAAGGGTGGAATCGGCTCTGTCCTCCGTTAACCCTTTGAGGGTCGGAGATGTAAATATATGGCGCCATGAATAAGTCCCAAATGGTCAATGCCTCACATATATGGCGTCGCCTATACGCTTGAAAAACGCACTAATTTTTAAACTCCTTGTTGTCCAGCAAGGGCTGCCACCCTGTGAGGATACAAGGTATTCTTTTTTTCACTCCATCGTCTCTTGCTTTTTATTCCACGGCTTCCTCGTACTGGCATTTCAGCAACTGCTCTCGCATACGCGCGTGTGCAGGCATGCGACGGTTAATTTTGGTTTCATCTCGCGGGCTGTTTCCATTCATTGAGCTTGTAAAAACTGATATCTGGTTTCTAATCTTTCAAAAGGTCACCAATACATGTTAGCTCGTTTATTGCTCACAGGAGTGCCATTACATCTGTTCACAGGCGGGCTCTGGTATATACAAACAATGCCGCCATATACGAACGATGCTACCATGCCTGCATTTCTTTTTTTGAGACTTCAGAAAACTGATTGCCCCTGTTTGGCGAGGGGACGAAGAATTACAGCAAGTTTCCGACTCTGTTGATTTTTCTGATGGGCGCACAGCCATCAAGTTTTCTTGCATGCGCTCACATACACAGTTCAACTATGCTATGGGCATGTGGCCGGTTGTTCTGCTGCAAGTGAGCCGAGCAGTGACTCCTCCGATGCAGACTACTGCCCAAGTGCCGAATCAGAATACATTTACCGTATTTACTCGATTCTAAGCACCCCCTTTTTTTTCATGATCGCGATGCCCGAAGTGAGGGAGGGTGCTTAGATTCGAAAAATCTCCGTAACAGTCGGCTCCAAGATGCGCGGCGCGCGAGCGTCAAGAGTCCGCGCAGTGAGTCCGCGCGCCTCTGCAGTCCGGCTGTGCGGCGAGATAGCGCTGCAGACGCCGTGCCACCTCGGGACTGCGACAGCTCCGACTCGAAAAGAGTGAGCAAGCGCATGCAACATTCGCGTGCAAACTTTTTTCCCAATTTTCTCGCGAAAATAGAGGGGGGGGGGGGGTGCTTAGAATCGCGAAGTATTTATGCAAGCCCATCAGTATTGATCAATCACAATGCATGTTTACCTCTGAAAAATAATATATTTTTGTCAATATATGGTCACGCTAAAATAAAAAACAATTTCTTTTAAGGATAGGTCAGGCTGAAGATTTTAAATCTGCAATAAAAAATTCGACCCTGAGGGGCCGCATTTGGTGAAAATAATTTACCCTCAAAGGGTTAAAAGCCAACAGCTCAGGCTGGCTTGCGTAGCCATGCCCGGAGAACCACAGAGACCAATTGGAACATGCGGGAGCCTGAGCGTCTCACACGCCAAGAGGGCTCATCGCAGCACCACGCGGTGGCTGCGGTACTCACGGTATCCACGCGACACAGCAGCGTGGCCTGTGAGTCGCATGTTGGGTCATGCGTCACTTCCACTGAGCGGTAATGATGGTGCTTTTTTCTTTCTTCCCCCCCCCCCCCCCCCCAGCTTTAGTATCACAAGCGGCTATATTGGTGAGCTTTCTGTGACACTCTGGCTCGATGAAATTTGCACGGACGCTACTCTATATCTACTGTATATTAAACTCTGCTTTTTACGTGGACCAATATCTCGTAGGAGTTAGCCTTTAACAACGCATTCACGGTGGCTCTCCCAGACGTGAAAGCAATGGCCTGGCTGCTGGTTTCTCCTTTCTCCATGGTAGCGTCACCAGTTGACCAAATCTCTCGGGAACCTCCTCCAGCTGCTAATCCTGTGTGTCGTCAATTCTCAATGCGGAAGGCAATGGTGCTTGTCCACATTCGACTGCAGTTTGTTTAATACATACCAAGCAGCAACACAAAGGCTAGAGAGAACATCAGAAAGGATGTTCCACATCCGCCCCTAGGCTTGTGAGTGGTGGCGCTGGCTAACACTCCCAGAGTTAGTTCTAGTTGTAAAACATAAATACCCCAGAAAGTGGATGGGAAAACGGCTCCGGGGTAGCTCAATGGTGAGAGCATCGCACGCGTAATGCGATGACGCGGGTTCGTTCCCCACCAGCGGACAGTTGTTTTTTCATCCGTTTTCATTTCCATTTATTATCATTTCTTTAATTCAATTAGTGTGTGCAAGTAATTTCCCCTATGTTGTTCTTGGTGTCAATGTTTGTTGGCTTCTTATGATAACATTTGATACAGTATTTCAACATTTTAGACGTTCATGTACGCCGCCAGACAAGAATGGAATGGAAACTGCAACAAGAAGCACGCAAATAAGAGAGCAATGCAAGGCAGGTCGTGAGCATCAACTTACGCAGCACACTACTCGTTCCTGGCTGCTCCTTTAGTGAAACCCGGGGGGCTTGCGCTGGGGGGTCTTCTGGGCACGTGGAGCTGTCCTCCCCCTGCAATATGGAATAAGCGTAAGCACTCAAGCTCCAACACCGCATTGGTGCGATGACTTATAAGGCAAACAAGAAACTGCACAAATACTTACAACCTAAAATTACATACTGGAAAAAAAAAAAAAAAAAAAACATGAAATCATTTTGTACAAGTCGAGCATCCTTTCAATCCTTGCGATTTTTCAGAAACACAAATTATTGGTAGAGAAAATCCCTCTACCCTTACAGATCATAACTACTGCTCTTGCAGTACTTTTGTGTACTTCTGCCCTTTCAGTGGGGCCAAGGTGAACATAAACCACGAGAAGTTGAGCCATTACTTGCATTGAAATGCTACATCAGACTTGCCTATTCAAAAACAGTTAACACTGCTGCCATAGTCTAACCCATCACAAAGAGGTGGCAGGAATTGGCGAGTTGGCAGCCCTCATCTTGATGTGCTGTGTTCCTTGTGGCATGCCAAGCCTTTACTGATGGCAATGCTGTCCTCTAAGCCATTTGGCACTGCAGAGCTATAATCTAAGCATTTATATCAACTTTATACTTTTTGGGAATGTCGCTTTATGGTACTCAACATTGCAATGTTTCACAAACTGTACCGCACGCTCCTTGCACGTAAAGGGATGGCACTCAGCAAGCTGGGAGTTGGGAATTGCTTGTACAATATTTTATTTTGATACAAGAGTAGGGTCCAAACGCAATGGACCTTAGTTTTTACTATGTGACACACCCAGTGCAGTACACATCCAGACGGCCACACAGCAAAGGACATGGATCGCTCTACTGCACTGTATGGGCATGTGCACGCACACCGGAATTTACACCCATTTCACACCCCACAGCACGACCATGGGAGGCACTGCTACCCAGCTCTGACCAGAAAGACCAGCTCGGCCTGGTCCAATGGGTGCGACGGGCAGCCAATGCTACAGGACTTCTGGAAAGAGAGGCCCTCCCATTGCCAAGCTGAATCCAAATTCTTTGAATAAACGCTTCTTCTCTCTCTCCAAATACTTAATTGTAATGCTCAATAAATGCCTCTCTTTAAGCTAGCTACAGTACTTATTTAGAGTAATGAATAAGGACATTTGAGCAGCCTGTGTTCAGACTTCGAATGGTAAGATATCAGGCCACTGGCAAAGCTTACACAGCAGGTGAGTCTGGAATCGATACTTCGTGCTCTTGTGAGTGAAAACACCACAATGAGAAGATTATATCAGAATATGCTGCACATACACTCACTAATAAAAGCAGCCGGCTGCAGAAAAAAAAAAAAAGTTGTACACGATATGTTAGTATAACGCAATAATCAAGACAATGCGCACTTCCAAGCATATGCTGACGCTTTAGGCATTGCATTGTTAGAGCAGCGTAGCTGTCAATTAAAATTTGACAATCCAGCAGAGGCCCCTGTGTCCTCAATGCTGCTTTCATGCGAGAGGCACTGGAAGCCAGTTCTGACGATACCTCTGGTAGAAATTTTATTTTTAGACACTCCCCAACACGCCGAATATTACCAAGTTTGATCAGAATAGTGCAGCCTTGATTCCATACGATGCAAGGCGTTGCTCGTGGAAGAGTTACAACTGCAATATAACACGTCAAAAAGCTTTCAACCAAATTTATATTCATTTCCTTGGGCATGGCAAGGAAAGAGTTAAAGCAATTGTGTGCTGCCTGAAGTGCCGAGCCTCAGCCAGCACATAACTTAGACAAACAGCACTGGAGGGCTACTTGCGAAATATGCCATACTGCGCTCACATCATACTACATTATGAAAAGGGCAATTTCACAACTCTCTTTTTGCATATTTAATGAATACGCAAAGCCGATGGCATATAAACCGCAACGCGCCTTTCCAGTAAACTGTGCCAGGAGAGCACGTCACATTCCTGAAATGGCACACGGAATAAAATGTCGCAGTTTCACCTGAAAGGCGAAGCATCAATTGCAATAGCAACTTAGTAGAGAGCTATATGGAGTAAGGATAGTAGTATTATCAGCTGTATAAACTTGGACATGCAGCAGCACCAGCAACGCACAGAACTGTTGTCGACGCCGTCGACGTTTTGCCCGCGTTCGCACCGAATGCGCGCGGCGTTGGTGACTGTTGCCAGCGCCTCTGGGGGCGGCTCGGAGGTTTTCGACGAGATCAGAACGGGAAACTCGTCGAGCAGCGTTGGAAGTCTTTACCACTTTCTCGCCTCGCAACGTTTTTATATGAATATGCATTTGGTGCCGCAGCTAAACGTCGCCTCCCCTCCCTCCCTCCCCTCCCTCCCGTCCCCCCCACGGCCTTTTGCGCGATGGAAGAAGTCGCGTTTGCTCTATATTGTCACGCGCTAAGGCAAGAGCAATCAACAGTACCAGCAGCCAGACACGAAGAATGCCAGACACGAAGTGGCGGTTCTCCAGCTGGCGCGGGATCTTCGACTTTGTTGTCTTCTTCGTCGTTCTTGCTGGGCATGCAATGCTGATCGTTTGCTGGCAATGCCACCTGGTGTTTTGAGCCAGCAAACGATCAGCATTGCATGCCCAGTAAGAACGGCGGCGAAGAAGACGACGAAGTCGAAGATCCTGCGCCAGCTGGAGAATCGTCCCTTTGTGTCTGGCATTCTTTGTGTCTGGCTGCTGGTACTGTTGATTGCTCTTGCCTTAGCGCGTGACTAACTGGTGGAGGTGCTGGGTCACGACCGCTGGATAAAAAAAAGGTGCGGCCTGCCGCGTCGGGCGCGCTGCAATGGGAGCGAACGTGACGGCCGTAGTTGCATTGTCGGCCGCTTGGCTGGGCCGAACGGCGCTAGCCATCGGCGATGGAACGCTTTGGCTTGCACGCGCGACGGCGTTCCAAGCGCGTTCCTGACGCATTTGCTATGCCGATGCCAGACAATAGCCCCCGACGAGTGGCGCCGCGGCGGATCACACCGTTTTCGATGCACGCGGCAGGCCGCACCTTTTTTTTTATCCAGCGGCCGTGGCTGGGTAATCTACTCTATGCACCAAACCCCTCCAAGCAGCAGGAGCTCCAGTCCTGTACCGGTTGTAACGCCTATACACCGTGCCAGCAGGAGGATCCGTGGACAAGCCCCCGAGTTTGGACTTCTCCCAGAGACAATGGCAGCTCCGACCAACCCAACCGGTATGGAAGGCACTACGCCGATTCAGTGTACATTAATCCATCCGCAAACGCCGAATCCCTTCCACGGTGCCATGCATGAGGATGTTGAAGATTGGCTGGTGCACTATGAACGTGTTGCCTCGTTCGAATAGTGGGACGATGCAGACAAACTGAAAAACGTATATTTCAGCCTCAACGATGGCACACGTGTTTGGCATGAGAACCGTGCAGATGCCCTAACTTCCTGGGAAGAATTCAAACGCTGTCTTTTTGAGACGTATGCGAGCCCTGATCGCCGAGAACAAGCTGAGCGTGATCTCCAGTCCCGTATACAAATGTCATAACGAAGGTGTCGCGG